>NC_133619.1:369345907-369645907 GCF_048593235.1 Sminthopsis crassicaudata | reverse complement strand
CTCTTTCTCTATTTTATGCAAGTAGGCCTGTAGAGATATAAAACTTCCCCTTATTACTGCTTTGGCTGTATCCCACACATTTTGGTATGATGTCTCATTATTGTCATTTTCTTGGGTGAAGTTATTAATTATGTCTATGATTTGCTGTTTTACCCAATCCTTCTTTAGTATAACATTATATAGTTTCCAATTATTTTTTGGTCTATTTTCCCCTGGCTTTATATTAAATGTAATTTTGATTGCATTATGGTCTGAAAAGGATGCATTTACTATTTCTGCCTTACTGCATTTGATTTTGAGGTTTTTATGCCCTAGTATATGATCAATTTTTGTACAGGTTCCATGAACTGCTTAGAAGAAAGTATACTCCTTTCTGTCTCCATTTAGCTTTCGCCAAAGATCTATCATATCAAACTTTTCTAGTATTCTGTTTACCTCTTTAACTTCTTTCTTATTTATTTTGTGGTTTGATTTATCTAATTCTGAGAGTACAAGTTTGAGATCTCCCACTATTATAGTTTTGCTATCTATTTCCTCTTGCAACTCTCTTAATTTTTCTTTTAAGAATTTAAATGCTGCACCACTTGGTGCATATATATTTAATATTGATACTGCTTCCTTATTGATGCTGCCCTTTAGCAGGATATAATGCCATTCCTTATCTCTTTTAATTAGATCAATTTTTGTTTTTGCTTGATTCTGAGATGAGGATGGCTACTCCAGCTTTTTTGGTTTTGCCTGAAGCATAATAGATTCTGCTCCACCCTTTCACTTTTAGTTTGAATGTCTCACCCTGTTTCACTTGTGTTTCCTGTAAACAACATATAGTAGGATTCTGACTTTTAATCCAGTCTGCTAACTGCTTCCTCTTTAAGAGGCAGTTTGCCCCATTCACATTTATGGTTAGAAGGACTAATTCTATATTGCTTGCCATCCTATTAACCCCTGCTTATGCTTTTCCCCTTTCCTTCCCTCTTACCCCCCTACCCACTATTAAATTTGTGAACACCACTTCCTTTTCACAGCCCTCCCTTTTTAGGATCCCTCCCCCACCTTAAACTTCCTCCCCTTATTTTACACCTTTTCCTCGAAATTTCTGTATTCCCTTCCCCTTAGCTTACTCCTTCCCTTTCACTTTTTATATTTTTGTTCATTTTTCCAAATTATTCCCGCCCTCTCTCCA
Organism: Sminthopsis crassicaudata; assembly: GCF_048593235.1. Taxonomy (NCBI): domain Eukaryota; kingdom Metazoa; phylum Chordata; class Mammalia; order Dasyuromorphia; family Dasyuridae; genus Sminthopsis; species Sminthopsis crassicaudata. The sequence goes on along the minus strand of NC_133619.1, from coordinate 369,644,724 downwards.
CTCCCTCCCCCCCCCAAAAGCAGGTAATCCCATACATTTTACATGCATTACAATATAACCTACATACAATATATGTGTGTAAATACCATTTTCTTGTTGCACATTAATTATTAGCTTCCGAAGGTATAAGTAACCTGGGTAGATAGACAGTAGTGCTAACAATTTACATTTGCTTCCCAGTGTTCCTTCTCTCGGTGTAGTTATTTCTGTCCATCATTGATCAATTGGAAGTGAGTTGGATCTTCTTTATGTTGAAGATTTCCACTTCTATCAGAATACATCGTCATACACTATTGTTGTTGAAGTGTATAGTGATCTTCTGGTTCTGCTCACCTACCTCAGCAACAGTTGATTTAAGTCTCTCCAAGCCTCTCTGTATTCCTCCTGCTGGTCATTTCTTACAGAGCAATAATATTCCATAACCTTCATATACCACAATTTACCCAACCATTCTCCAATTGATGGACATCCATTCAACTTCCAGTTTCTAGCTACAACAAAAAGAGCTGCCACAAACATTTTGGCACATACAGGTCCCTTTCCACTCTTTAGTATTTCTTTGGGATATAATCCCAATAACAGCAATGCTGGGTCAAAGGGTATGCACATTTTGACAACTTTTTGGGCATAGTTCCAAATTGCTCTCCAGAATGGTTGGATTCTTTCACAACTCCATCAACAATGTATCAGTGTCCCAGTTTTCCCACATCCCCTCCAAAATTCATCATTATTTGTTCCTGTCATCTTAGCCAATTTGACAGGTGTGTAGTGGCATCTCAGAGTTGTCTTAATTTGCATTTCTCTGATCAGTAGTGATTTGGAACACTCTTTTATATGAGTGGAAATAGTTTCAATTTCATCATCTGAGAATTTTCTGTTCATATCCCTTGACCATTTATCAATTTGAGAATGGTTTGGTTTCCTATAAATCAGGGTCAGTTCTCTATATATTTTGGAAATGAGACCTTTGTCAGAACCTTTACTTTTAAAAATATTTTCCCAATTTGTTACTTCCCTTCTAATCTTGTTTGCATTAGTATTGTTTGTACAAAAGCTTTTTAATTTGATATAATCAAAATCTTCTGTTTTGTGATCAATAATGATCTCTAATTCTACTCTGGTCATAAATTCCTTCCTCCTCCACAGGTCTGATAGGTAGACTATTCTCTGTTCCTCTAATCTATTTATGATCTCATTCTTTATGCCTAAATCATGGACCCATTTTGATCTTATCTTGGTATATGGTGTTAAGTGTGGATCAATATCTAATTTCTGCCATGCTAATTTCCAGTTTTCCCAACAGTTTCTTCCCAATAATGAATTTTTGTCCCTAATGTTGGTATCTTTGGGTTTGTCAAAGATTAGATTGCTATAGATGTACCCTTTTTTGTCCTTTGTATCTAATCTGTTCCACTGATCTACCGGTCTATTTCTTAGCCAGTACCAAATGGTTTTGGTGACTGCCTTAGATCAGGTACACTTAGACCACCTTCCTCTGACTTTTTTTTCATTAGTTCCTTTGAAATTCTCACCCTTTTATTCTTCCATATGACTTTTGTTGTTGTTTTTTCTAGTTCATTAAAATAGTTTCTTGGGAGTCTGATTGGTATAGCACTAAATAAATAGATTAGTTTGGGGAGTATTGTCATCTTTATTATATTTGCTCGGCCTATCCAAGAGCACTGAATGTCTTTCCAATTATTTAAATCTGATTTTATTTTTGTGGCAAGTGTTTTGTAATTTTTCTCATATAATTCCTGACTTTTCTTTGGTAGATGGATTCCCAAATACTTTATACTCTCAACATTTGTTTGGAATGGAATTTCTCTTTGTATCTCTTGCTGTTGCATTTTGTTGGTGATATATAAGAATGCTGAGGATTTATGTGGATTTTTGTATCCTGCCACTTTGCTAAAATTCTGAATTATTTCTAATAGCTTTTTAGCAGAGTCTTTGGCATTCTCTAAGTATACCATCATGTCATCTGCAAAGAGTGATAGTTTGGTTTCCTCATTTCCTACTCTAATTCCTTGAATCTCTTATTGCCGGCTCTTATTGCTGAGGCTAGCGTTTCTAGTACTATATTGAATAGTAATGGTGATAGTGGGCAACCTTGTTTCACTCCTGATCTTACTGGGAAAGGTTGCAGTTTATTTCTATTGCATATTATGCTTACTGACGGTATTAAATATATGCTCCTGATTATTCTAAGGAATAATCCATTTATTCCTATACTCTCAAGAGTTTTTAGTAGGAATGGATGTTGGATTTTATCAAATGCTTTTTCTGCATCTATTGAGATGATCATATGGTTTTTATTAATTTGATTATTAATATGGTCAATTATACTAATAGTTTTCCTAATATTAAACCAGCCCTGCATTCCTGGTATGAATCCTACTTGATCATAGTGTATTATGCTGGGGATGATTTTCTGAAGTCTTTTTGCTAATATCTTATTTAAGATTTTAGCATCAATATTCATTAAGGAAATTGGTCTATAATTTTCTTTCTCAGTTTTCGATCGACCTGGTTTGAGTATCAATACCATGTCTGTGTCATAAAAGGAGTTTGGTAGGACTCCTTCATTCACTATTTTTTCAAATAGTTTATATAGCATTGGGGCTAATTGTTCTTTAAATGTTTGGTAGAATTCACATGTAAATCCATCTGGTCCTGGGGATTTTTTCCTGGTGAGTTGATTAATAGCTTGTTCTATTTCTTTTTCTGAAATGGGACTATTTAAGCAATTTATTTCCTCCTCTGTTAATCTAGGAAGCGTATATTTTTGGAGGAAGTCATCCATTTCACTTAAGTTATCAAATTTATTGGCATAAAGTTGGGCAAAGTAACTCCTTATTATTTCTCTAATTTCCTCTTCATTGGTGGAAAGATCCCCCTTTTCATTTGTAAGACTAACAATTTGATTTTCCCCTTTCTTTTTTCTGATCAGATTTACCAAAGGTTTATCTATTTTATTGGCTTTTTCATAAAACCAACTCTTGGTTTTATTTATTAATTCAATAGTTTTTTTTTTACTTTCAATATCATTGATTTCTCCTTTTAATTTTTATATTTCAAGTTTAATTTTTGGTTGGGGCTTTTTAATTTGGTCTTTTTTTGCCTTTTAAGTTGCAAGCCCAATTCGTTAAACTTCTCTTTCTCTATTTTCTTCAAATAAGCCTCTCTCTAAAGATATAAAATTTCCCCTTATTACTGCTTTAGCTGCATCCCACAGATTTTGGTATGATGTCTCATAATTGTCATTATCTTGGGTGAAATTATTAATTGTTTCTATAATTTGCTCTTTCACCCAGTCATTCTTTAAGATGAGATTATTCAGGTTCCAATTACTTTTTGATCTATTTATCCCTAACTTTTTACTGAATGTAGCTTTTATTCCATTGTGGTCTGAGAAGAAGGCATTTATTATTTCTGCCTTCCTACATTTAATTTTGAGATCTTTATGTCCTAATATATGGTCAATTTTTGTATAGGATCCATGAACTGCTGAGAAGAAAGTATATTCCTTTCTATTGCCATTCAGTTTTCTCCTAAGGTCTATCATACCTAGTTTTTCTAATGTTCTATTGACTTTTTTAATTTCTTTCTTGTTTGTTTTGTGGTTTGATTTCTCTAAATCTGAGAGTTCAAGGTTGAGATCTCCCACTATTATAGTTTTACTATTTCTTCTTGCAACTCTCTTAACTTTTCCTTTAGAAAGTTAGATGCTATACCACTTGGTGCATATATGTTTAGTATAGATATGGCTTCATTATTTATGCTACCTTTCAGCAATCTGGTTTTAAATTTTAAAGTTGCTTAGATTTCTCTTCTGAACTGCTGTATTATAAGCAGAGAAGAGCTAACAGCCTGTGCCAGATTCTTTTATCTCAGTGGATTCTCTGATCCCAGAGCCCTCCCCAATGCGACCGGCACAGTGTGCCACTACCCCACCGGCTGCGCTGGCCTCTCTTCTTCCTCCCCTGGGAGCTGACCTTTCCTGCTGAAACTCCAGATTCTCTTCAGCTGGTAAGTCGTGCTTCCAGTCCTTGTGGATTCTATCAGTCCAGAGCTATTTCTGAGGCTGATTAAATCTAGTTGGTTGTGAGGGAAGAAAGGAGCTTACACAGTCGCATGTATCTTCTCCGCCATCTTGGCTCCGCCCCTCCCCTTTCACTTTTCAATGAAGTGGAAGAAGTTTCACCATAAATCGAATATGTCTATTGATACACACTATGTTCATCTCCCTCCTTTCTTTCTCTCAGATATAATAGGTTACCTATGCCTCTTCATGAGATGTAGTCACTTTTTTATGATATAATTTCCTTTCCACCTCTAGTTTCTAAGACAAATTGTACATATGTTCTTTACATATTTTTTTGGCAGAAGTATAGTTCTCAAGATTTCTTTTTAACTTTTTAGAAATCTCTTGAGTTCTCTAGTTGAAGATCAAACCTTTTATGTAGGTCTGTTTTTTTCATCAAAAATAGATGGAATTCATTTATTTCGTTAAATGTCCATCTTCTTCCCTGCAAAACAATGCTCATTCTTGCTGGGTAAGTTATTCTTGGCTGCATACCAGGTTCCTTAGCCTTTTCGGAATATCATGTTCCAAGCCCTTCATTCTTTTAATGTGGACGCTGCTAGATCCTGGGTTATCCTCATTGTGGATCCTCCATATCTGAATTGCTTTTTTCTAGCAGCTTCCAATATCTTTTCTTTTGTCTGATGGTTCTTGAACTTGGCACTATATTTCTTGGCGTTTTGATTTTAGGGTCCCTTTCAGTAGGTGATCGATGAATTTTTTCAATGTCTATTTTACCCTCTGTTTCCAGAACGTCTGGGCAGTTCTCTTTGATAATTTCCTCGAAAATGGTGTCCAAGCCCTTTTTTTCCTCACATTTTTCAGGGAGTCCGATTATTCTCAAATTGTCTCTCCTGGATCTGTTTTCCAGGTCTTTTGTCTTTGTAATAAGGTACTTGACATTCTTTTCAATTGTTTCATTTCTCTGGTTTTGCTTGACTACCTCTTGGTTTTTCCTTGAGTCATTCATTTCTACTTGTTCCAGTCTAATTTTCTTTTTTTTTTTTTTTTTTAATTTTTTTTTTAATTTTATTTTATAATTATAACATTTTTTTGACAGTACATATGCATGGGTAATTTTTTACAACATTATCCCTTGCACTTACTTCTATTCAGATTTTTTCCCTTCCTCCCCCAACCCCCTCCCCCAGATGGCAAGCAGTCTTATATATGTTAAATATATTACAGTATATTCTAGATATAATTTATGTGTGTAGAACCGAATTTTTTGTTGCACAGGAAGAATTGGATTCTGAAGGTAAAAATAACAGTTTACATTCATTTCCCAGTGTTCCTTTTCTGGATGTAGCTGATTCTGTCCATCACTGATCAATTGGAATTGGATTAGCTCTTCTCTATGTTGAAGAAATCCACTTCCATCAGCATACATCCTCGTACAGTATCATTGTTGAAGTGTATAATGATCTTCTGGTTCTGCTCGTTTCACTCAGCATCAGTTGATGTAAGTCTCTCCAAGCCTCTCTGTATTTCTCCTGTTGGTCATTTCTTATAGAACAATAATATTCCATAACATTCATATACCATAGTTTACCCAACCATTCTCCAATTGATGGACATCCATTCATCTTCCAGCTTCTAGCCACTATGAAAAGGGCTGCCACAAACATTTTGGCACATACAGGTCCCTTTCCCTTCTTTAGTAGTTCCTTGGGGTATAAGCCCAATAGTAGTATGGCTGGGTCAAAGGGTATGCACATTTTGATAACTTTTTGGGCATAATTCCAGATTTCTCTCCAGAATGGTTGGATTCTTTCACAACTCCACCAACAATGCATCAGTGTCCCAGTTTTCCCACAGCCCCTCCAACATTCATCGTTATTTGTTCCTGTCATCTTAGCCAATCTGTCCAGTCTAATTTTCAATGATGTATTTTCTTCACTCACTTTTTTTTATATCTCTTTGTAATTGTCCAATTGAGTTTTTATCTTCTATGGAATTTTTTTCCATTTTATCCATTTCATTTTTTAGAGAGCTGTTTTCTTTTCCCAGCTCACTAATCTTGTTTCTCAATGATTTGATTTCTTTATCCACTCTGTCTTTGAATGCATGGGATTACTTCTCCAGGCTCTCTTGCCAAGCTTCCCTTTCCTTTTCCCATTTCTCTTCCAGTTCTCATGTGAGAGCTTTTTTGATTTCCTCTAGGAGATTCTTTTGTATTGAGGAGCAGCTCATATCCCTCTTAGGGGATTCATCTGGGACAGTCTGTTTTTAGTCTCCTCAGTGTTTGAAGTCTGCTCTCTCTCCATACAAAAGCTGTCAATGGTTAGAGCCCTTTTGAATTTTTTGTTCATTTTGTCAGAGTAGGAATCAAAGAAAACAAATTGACAAGAGAAACAATTGGTCTGTTTTGCGGGGGATGGGGCTGGATGGTATTAATGGGTTTCCTCTACAGACTGGAGGTAGGGCAGCAGAGAGTCACTAACAGAACAGCAATGACTGTACTGAGTCTGCAATCTGAGGCTCTGAGAATGGGCTGAGTCAGTCCAGGTGGGGGTTGGGGGTGGCCAGGTTCTGAGAGATGCTGGCTTTTCCGGGATTTTAATCTTTACCTCCGGTTTTTACACCCTCTCCGCTGCTCCTGGCTTGCTGCCAAGATGGAGCATCCACACTGGGGAAAATGTCTTTTGAAAGAAACGGCAGAGATCATACTCCTCCCTCTCAGGTCTGAGCTGTGTGAGCTGCCTGCCTCACTCTGGCTTGCCTGCCCTCAATCTGTGCCCAGTCTGATTGATCCTCCCCAGAGCAAATACAGACCTTTTCTGGTGACTTTCAAGATGTCTTCTCTTGGTGATTATTTGTGGATTTCTTTCTGGGTCAAGCATTAAGTCTGAGGCTTCTCATGAAGTAAATTCTGAGAGAAAACAAGGAGCTCAAGCATCTGTCTGCCTCCACGTTGCCATCTTGGCCAGAAGTCTCAAGAAATTATTTTTAGATCTAGGAAAAAAAAAAAACACAATTCATCTGAAAGAACAAAAGGTCAAGAATTTTAAGGGTATTAATGAAAAAAATGCAAAGAAAGGGGTTCTAGCTGTGCCAGAATTAAAACTATATTATAAAGCAGTGGTCATCAAAAATATTTGGTACTAGCTAAGAAATAGCGTAGTGGATCAATGAAATAGGTCAGGTTCAAAAGACACAATAGTCAATGATTATAGTAATCTGATTTTTGATAGGTTCAAATTCCCTAGATTCTAGGATAAGAACTAATTATTTGACAAAAATTCCTGGGAAAATTGGAAAAGAGTAAGGCAGAAGCAAAGTATTGACCAATACTTTTTTCAACTTTATTTTAACTTTATCTTAATATCTTATATTAGGTAAAGTTGAAATAGGCTCACGATTTAAACATGAATGAGGATATTATAAGCAAATCAAGAGAACAAGGGATAGTCTATCTCTCCAATTTGTGAAGAAGAAAGTAATTTATGACCAACAAAGATCTAGAGAATATAATGAAATGCAAAATTGGTATTGTTTATTACATTAAATTAAAATGGTGTTGAACAAACAAAACCAATGCACCCAAGAATAAAAGGGAATCCAAATTCTGGGGAAAAAATACATTCAAGGGTTCTGATGATGAAGTCATTTCTAAAATATGTAGAGAATCGACTTAAATATATAAGAAATCAAGCCATTCTCCAGTTGATAAATTCTAAAAGGATAAGAATAGACATCATAGATGAAGAAATTAAAGTCATTTCTAGTCTTAGAGAAATGAACATTAATATATCCCTGAGATATCATTACCCACCTCTCAGATTGGTTATGAGGACAGGAAATGATTATTATAAATATTGGAGGTGGCATAGAAAAATTGTTATACAAATGTATTGGTAGTGGATTTGTGAACTGATAGAAACATTATGGAAAACAAGTTGAATCTTTAGCCAAAGGGCTACCAATTTATTTATTGTATTTGACTCAGTAATCTCTCTAATGAGTTTGTATCTTAAAGATATCATAAAAAAGAGAAAATTACCCACATGTACAAAAATATCTGTAGCAATCCTTAATGTAGAAGATAAGAAGTAGAAATTAAGTAGATGCTTTTCTGATGTAAAATAGCTGAATAAGTTTTGATACATAAATATAATGGAATATTATTGTTCTGTAAGAAATTATCAGTTGAAGAATAAAGGATAGTCTACCTTTCAGAAGCTGTGGAGAAGGAAGGAATTTGTGGCCAAAGAAGAAATAGAGTATGTTATGGAAAGCAAATTGGATAATTTTGATTATATTAAGTTTAAAAGTTTTTGGACAAACCTTGCATTTTCAGAATTAGATAAATCAAACCACAAAACAAATAAGAAAGAAATTAAGAGGCAAATTGAATATTAGGAAAATTAGGTATGATAGATCTTTGGAGAAAACTGAATGGTGACAGAAAGGAATATATTTTCTTCTTAGCAATTCATGGAACCTATACAAAAATTGACCATGTATTAGGACATAAAGATCTTAAGGTTAAATGCAGGAAGAGAGAAATAGTAAATGCTTTCTTTTCAGATTGTGATGCAATAAAAACTACATTCAACAAAAAGTTAGGCATTAATAGACCAATTGTAATTGGAAACTAAATAATCTTATTTTAAAGAATGATTGGGTGAAACAGCAAATTATAGATACAATTAATAATTTTCACCCACAATAATGACAATTATGAGATATCATATCAAAATTTGTAGGATTCATCTAAAGCGGTAATAAGGGGAAATTATATATATTTTAGAGGCTTACTTGAGTGAAATAGAGAACAAAAAGATCAATGGATTGGGCTTGCAACTTAGAAAGCTAAAAAAAGAGCAATTAAACTCCCTCCAATCAAATACTAAACTTGAAATTTTATTAAAAAGAGAAATTAATAATATTGAAAGTAAAAAAAAAAAGTATTGAACTAATAAATAAAACTAAGAGTTGTTTTTATGAAAAAAAAATAGATAAATCTTTGTTAAACGTGATTAGAAAAAGGAGAGAGGAAAATCCAATTGTTAGTCTTAAAAATGAAAAGGGGGAACTTTCCACTAATGAAGAGGAAATTAGAGAAATAATAAGGAGTTACTTTGCCCAACTTCATGCCAATAAATTTGATAACCTAAGTGACATATATGACTATCTTCAAAAATATAGGCTTCCCAGATTAACAGAGAAGGAAGTAAATTCCTTAAATAGTCCCATTTCAGAAAAAAAGAAATAGAACAAGGTATTAATCAACTCCCTAAAAAAATCTCCAGGACTAGATGGATTTACATGTGAATTTTACCAAACATTTAAAGAACTATTAGCACCAATGCTATATCAACTACTTGAAAAAATAGGGGATAAAGAAGTCATTTTTTATAACACAAATATGGTACTGACACCCAAACTAGGTAGGTTGAAAATGGAGAAGGAAAACTATAGACCAATCTCCCCAAGGAATATCGATGCTAAAATCTTAAATAAGATATTAACAAAAAGACTATAGAAAATCATCCCTAGAATAATACATCATGATTAAGTAACATTTATACCAGGAATGCAGGGCTTGTTAAATGTTAGGAAAACTATCAGTATAACTGCCCATATTAATAATCAAATTAATAAAAATGATATGATCATTTCAATAGATGCAGAAAAAGCATTTGATAAAATACAACATCCATTCCTACTAAAAACACTTGAGAGTATAGGAATAAATGGAGTATTCCTTAAAATAGTCAAGAGCATATATTTAAGACTGTCAGTAAGCATAATATGTAATGGAGATAAACTGGAACCTTTCCCAGGAAGATCAGGAGTGAAACAAGGTTGCCCTCTATCACCATTACTATTCAATATTGTATTAGAAATGCTAGCTTTGGCAATAAGAGTTGAGAAAGAAATTAAAGGAATTAGAGTAGGTAATGAGGAAACCAAATTATCACTCTTTGCTGATGATAGGATAGTATACTTAGAGAACCCCGAAGATTTTACTAAAAAGCTATTAGAAATAATTCACACCTTTAGCAAAGTTGCAGGATACAAAATAAATCCACATAAATCATCACCATTCTTATATGTCACTAACAAAATCCAACAGTTAGGGTTACAAAGTGAAATTCTATTTAAAGTAACTACTAATAGTATAAAATATTTAGGAATTTATCTGCCAAGGGAAAGTCAAAAACTATGTGAGCAAAACTACAAACTAAAACTACACAAATTAAGTCTGATCTAACCAATTGGAAAAATATTAAATGCTCTTGGATAGGGCAAGCAAATATAACAGAGATGACAATACTGCCTAAACTAATATTTATTTAGTGCTATGCCAATCCGACTCCCAAAAAACTATTTTAATGACAAGAAAAAATAACAAAGTTCATATGGAAAAACTTAAAAAGGCCAAGAATTTCAAGGGAATTAATGAAAAAAAAAATCAAATGAAGGTGGCCTAGCTGTACCAGATCTAAAATTATATTATTAAGCAGTGGTGACCAAAATCATTTAGTATTGGCTGAGAAATAGATTAGTTGATCAGTGGAATAGGCTAAGCCCAAAGGACTAAATAATCAATAACTTTAATACTCTAGTGTTTGATAAACCTAAGGACCCCAGCTTTTGGGATAAGATCTCAATGTTTGACAAAAATTGCTGGGAAAATTGGAAATTAATATGGCATAACGTAGGCACTGACCCACACTTCACACCATACACCAAAATCAGATAAAAATGGGTCCATGACCTAGGCATAAAGAGTGAGTTTATAAATAAATTAGAGGAACATAGGATCATTTACCTCTCAGACCTGTGGAAGAGGAATGAATTTATGTCCAAAGAAGAACTAGAGATCATTATTGATCAAAAAGTAGAAAACTTTGATTATATTAAAATGAAAAGTTTTTGTACAAACAAAATTAATGCAGCTAAGATTAGAAGTGAAACAATAAGCTGGGAAAACATTTTTACAGTCAAAGGTTACGATAAAGGCTTCATTTCCAAAATATATAGAACATTGACTCTAATTTATAAGAAACCAAGCCATTATGAAGAGACAATTCTCAGATGAAGAAATTGAAAGTATTTCTAGCTATATGAAAAGATGCTCCAAGTCATTATTAATCAGAGTAATGCAAATTAAGACAACTTTGAGATACCACTACACACCTGTCAGATTGGCTAGAATGACAGGCAAATATAATTCAGAATGTTGGAGGGGATGTGGGAAAACAGGGACACCACAATGTATGGTGGAATTGTGAATACAGCCAGCTATTTTTGAGAGCACTTTGGAACTATGCTCAAAAAGTGGTCTAACTGTGCATACTCTTTGACCCAGCAGTGTTGCTATTGAGCTTATATCCCAAAGAGATCTTAAAGAAGGGAAAGGGACACGTATGCGAAAGAATTTTTGTGACAGCCCTCTTTGTAGTGGCCAGAAACTGGAAACTGAGTGGATGCTCATCAATTGCAGAATGGCTGAATAAACTGTGGTATATGAATATTATGGAATATTATTGTTCTGTAAGAAATGACCAACAGGATGATTTCAGAAAAGCCTGGAGAGACTTACATGAAGTGATGCTGAGTGAAATGAGCAGGACCAGTATATTGTTGTCTACTTCAACAACAATACTATATGATGATCAATTCTAATGGATGTGGCCCTCTTCAACAATGAGATGAACTAAATCGGTTCCAATAGAGCAGTAATGAACTGAACCAGCTACACTCAGCAAAAGAACTCTAGGAGATGACTATGAACCACTACATAGAATTCCCAATCCCTCTATTTTTGTCTGTCTGCATTTTGAATTTCCTTCACATACTAATTGTACACTATTTCAAACTCAGATTCTTTTTGTACAGCAAAAGATCTGTTTGAACATGTATACATATATTGTATTTTATTTATACTTTAACATATTTAACATGTATTGGTCAACCTGCCATCTTGAGGGGGAGGAGAAAAATTAGAATATAAGGTTTGGTAATTGTCAATGTTGTAAAATTATCCATGCATATATCTGCAAAATAAACACTATTATTATAAAAAATGTACAAACAAAATCAATGTAGCTAAGATTAGAAAGAATGTAGTAAACTGTGAAAAATTTACTTTCAACAGTTCTGATAAAGACCTCATTTCACTTTTTCATTTTTTTATTAAAGCTTTTTATTTTCATAACACGTGCATTGATAAGTTTTCAATATTGACCCTTGCAAAAACTTGTTACAAATTTTCTCCCTCTTCTCCCTACCTTTTTCACTAGATGCCAAGTAATCTAATATATGTTAAACCTGTACAATTATTTTATATGTATTTCAACAATTATAGTGCTGCACAACAAAAATCAGATCAAAAAGGGAAAAAAAATGAGAAAAAAATTCAAGCAGGGAACAACAAAGTGTGAAAATCCTATGTTGTGATCCACACTCAGTTCCCATAGTCCTTTTTCTGAGTACAGATGGTTCTCTTCATCACAAAACCATTGGAACTGGCCTGGATTATCTTGTTGAAAGGAGTCATGTCCATCAGAATTGTTCAGCATATAATTTTGTGTTGCTATGCACTGCACAGTATTCTATTGGTTATACTCACTTAACTTTGTGTCAATTTATGTAAGTCTCTCCAGGCCTCTATGAAATCATCCTACTGATTGTTTGTTATAGAACAATAATATTCCTTAACATTCACATATGATAACTTATTCAGCCATTCTCCAACTGATGGGCATGCATGCAGTTTCCAGTTTCTTGCCCTACAAATAGTGTTGTTGCAAACATTTTTGTATATATGGGTACTTTTCTGTTTGTTTTTTAAGGGATATATGCCCAGTAGAGATACTGCTTGATCAGAACTTATGGAAAATTTGATAGACTTTTGGGCATAGTTCCATATTACTCTCCAGAATGTTTGGCTCAATTCATAGCTCTGCCAACAATGTGTTAATTTCTCAGTTTTCCCATGAAGCCTCCAACATTCATCATTAGCTTTTCCTTTTATCTTAGCCAATCTGAGAGGTATGTAGTAGTGCCTCAGAGTTGTTTTAATTTAAATTTCTCTGATCAATAGTAATTTAGAACACCTTTTCATATGACTATTAATAGTTTCACTTTTTTTCTGAAAATTGTCTGTTCATATCCTTTGACCATTTACCAATTGGAGAATGGTTTGAAATGTTATAAATTTCAGTTAATTTTCTATATATTTTGAAAATGAGGCCTTTATGAGAATGCTTGAAAATAAAATTTTTCCAGGTTATTGCTTCCCATCTAATCTTGTCTGCACTGGTTAAGTTTGTACAAAAACTTTTTTTTTTTTTTTAACTTAACATAATCAAAATTATACATTTTGTATTCAATAATGTACTGTAATCCTTCTTTGGCCACAAATTACTCCCTTCTCCACACTTCTGAGAGATAAACAATTCTTTACTCTTCTAATTTGATAATATAACATCACTCTTTATGTCTAAATCATGAAGCCATCCCGAGCTTATCTTGGTATAGGGTCTTTCAGTATATGTCAATGCCTAATTTCTGCCATACTAGTTTCCAATTTTTCCTGCAGTTTTTCTCAAATAAGAGTTCCTATCCCCAAAACTGGGGTATTTGAGTTTGTCAAACACTAGATTGTTATAGTCATTGACTATTTTGTCCTGTGACCTAATGTATTCCATAAATCAAGTACTCTATTTCTTAGGCAATACCAATGTAGGCCACCATCATTGGCACTTTTTTCATTAATTCCCTTGAAGTTCTTGACCCTTTTTTTCCTCCAGATGAACTTTATTATTATTATTATTATTATTATTATATTATTATTTCTAGCTCTGTAAAATAATTTATTGTTAATTTGAATAATATGGTACTAAGTAGATTAATTTAGATAATACTGTAATTTTCATTATATTAGCTCGGCCTACCCATGAACATTTGATATGTTTTCCATCTGATTTCATCTGACTTTGTTTGGAAAATATTATAGTTTTTTGGGGTTTTTTTCATATAGTTCCCAATTTTGCCTTGGCACATAGACTCCCATATATTTTATATTATCTGCAGTTATTTTAAATATAACTTGTTTTTGTATCTTTTGTGGCTGGATGTTATTGTTAATATATTTTTAAAAATCTGATGATTTATGTGGATTTATTTTGTATCCTGCAACTTTGATAAAGTTGTGGATTGTTCCTACTAGTGTTTTGGTTAATTCTCTGGTATTCTCTAAGTATACCATCATATCATCTGCAGATAGTGATAATTTGATTTTCTCATTACCTACTCTAATTCCTTTAATTTCTTTTTCTTTTATTGCCAAAGTTAACATTTCTAATTCAATATAAAATAATAATGGTGATAGTAGGCAACTACCTTTGATCTTATTGGAAATGGTTCTAGTTTATCCTTATTGATGCTTGCTGGTTCCTTTAAATTGATGATTGATCATTTTAAGGAAAACTCAATTTACTCCTATATTCTCTAGAGTTTTTAATGGGAATGAGTGCTGAATTTGGTCAGATGCTTTTTGTGCATTTATTGAAATTATCATATGATTTTTGTTAATTTGATTATTGATACAGTTAATTATGCTAATACTTTACCTAATATTGAAACTACATTTCTATTATAAATCCTACTTGGTCATGGCATATTATTCGGGGGATAAGTTGGTGTAATCACTTTGATAATATTTTATTTAATATTTTTGCATCAATATTAATGAAGTAAATTGCTCTATAATTTCTTTCTTTGTTTTGGCCTTACCTGGTTTAGTTATCAGCACCTTGTTTGCATTATTTAAAAAATGGTAGCATCTCTTCTTTGCCTATTTTTCCAAGTAGTTTGCATAATATTGAAGATAATTGTTGCTTAACTATTTAATAGAATTCACATGTAAATCCATCTGGTTCTGGAATTTTTTTCTTAGGAATTGATGAATACCATCTTCAACTTCTTTTTTCTAAAATTTGATTATATAAATAATTTATTTTCTCCTTTGTTAATCTGGGAAATCTATGTTTTTCTAATTATCCTTTTCACTTAGATTATCATATTTATTGGCATACAGTTGGACAAAATAGCTCCTAATTATTACTCTAATTTCTTCTCATTCATGGAAAGTTCACCCTTTTCATTTTTCATATTAAAATTCCATTTTCTTCTCTCCTTTTTCTAATCAAATTAAGGGTTTATCAATTTTATTGTTTTTTTATATAACCAACTTTTACTTTAATTTATTAATTTGATAGTTTTCTTCCTTTCAATTTTATTAACTTCCTGTTTTATTTTCAATAAATTGTATTTAATTTGGAACTTTCAATTTTTTCTTTTTCTAGCATTTTTAGTTGTAAACCCAATTCTCTATTTTATGCAAGTACACATCTACAGATATACAATTTCCCTTAAGAACTGACTTGGTTGTATCCCATAAATTTAAGACTATTGTCTCATTATTTTCATTTTTTTTTTTTTTTTTTGGTATGGCATTATCAATTGTGTCTATAATTTGTTTCACCTACTCATTCTTCAGGATCAGATTATTTAGTTTCCTTTTAATTTTTGGTATATTTTCCTCTGGCCTTTTATTGGATGTAATTTATATTGCAAACTGAAAAAATGCATTCACTTTTTCTTCCTTTCTGCATTTGATTTTACATGGTAATACATGGTAAATTTTTTGTGTAGGTTCCATGAACCTCTTAGGACCTTTCTGTCTCCATTCAATTTTCTCCAAAGACTTAGCATATCTAACTTTTCTAAAATTCTATTTACCTCCTTAAATTCTTTATTATTTATTTTGTGATTTGATTTATCTGGTTTTGATAGAGCAAGGTTGAAATACCCCACTAATCTAGTTTTGCTGTCTATTTCTTGTTGCATATATCTTAACTTCTCCTCTAGGAATGTGGATGGTATTATGGTGGTGCATATATGTTTAGTTTTTGTATTACTTCATTATCTATGATACCTTTAAGTAACATGTGGTTTCCTTCCTTATCTATTTTAATTAGATGTATTTTTCCTTTTGCTTGATCTATGATCAGGATTGCTACTCCTGCTTTTAATTTATTTATGTTTTTTACTTCAGCTGAAGCATAATAGATTCTGCTTCAGCCTTTTACATTTACTCTGTTTAAATGTGTTTCTTGAAAACAAAATATTGCAGGATTAAAACAATCTATTCCCCTTTTCCTTTTTATGGGAGAGTTCATCCCATTCACAATCACAGTTAAAATTATTTATTCTGTGTTTCCCACTACCTTATTTTTCCTCAAGTTATATTTTTCTCTTTCCTTTCCTTCTTTCCTTTGTGTCCAGTATTTTGTTTCTGACCATCACCTTCCTTAAACAGCCCTCCCCTTTACATCTCTTCCCTTTTTCTTATACCTTTCCCCTACTACTCCTGTTTTCCTTTCCAGTAGCCCTCAACTTTCCTTTCTCCTTTCCCCTCCTACTTCCCTATAGGTTGAGACAAGTTCCTCTGTGAATCTAAATATGTCTCATATTTTCTTTTTGAGAAAAATCTGATGAGAGTAAGATTCACACAGTGTTCATCCCCCTGCTTTTTTCTCAATTATATTAGGTCTCTTTTGCCTCTTCATGAGATATAATTTACCATATTTTACTTCCAATTTCCTCTTCCAGTACAATCCTTTTTTTACCTCTAGTTTATTTTTTATATCATCACAATAAAATGAAATTATACCTGTACCCTCTAAATATACCCAAAACAGAGATACTGTACTCAAGAGTTCTTTCCTTGTTAAATTTTTATGTATCTCTTGAGTTCTTTATTTGGAGATCAAATTTTCTGTTCATTTCTTGTCTTTTCATAAGAAATCAATGAAATTCTCTGTTGGGACCCTGGATATCTTAGAATCAGCCAGAGTCAAGATAAGCAAAAGTCTTTATTCTTGTTCTTTTGGGGTTGCAGTCAGGGGATTAGATCTAGCAATCTCTATACCACCTTCCTCTCTCTCTACCACCAAAGGAATTGAATCAATCTCCTCCTCCTACTCCACCCACTAATCTCACTTCCCCTTCTTTGTCCACACCCACCGATCAAGCCAGTAAAAAATAGTTGGGGAGGATCATCCTCCAAACATGTGGTAATAGAGAATTGTCCAATTAGTAATTAGCCTCACATGCCAGGTTACCTTGCACCTGCTCATTTGTAGCTCTTGACTGTAACATGCCCTCCTGGCAGTTACTATTATCAGTCTGTCCTCGGCCCAACAGAGTACCTTTGACCACTGACCTTTGTAGTGTCAACTCTACCTGGCTCGCCTCCTCTGAGGCCTTCAAAGGTCTCTGGCCATAATTTCTTGAATAGTAGTTTAATAACTGGTAGGCCACGTGTAATCTTTAAAAGCCTTTATTATACCTACTCATATAATGCCCTGACTTGATGCCCTGACTTGTTGGTTCCCTAGTGAACATCTGGTCAGAAGACCCATGTGTTCACTACCAAACTCCTTACCTCTCAGCTATTCATCTGCTTGGCTTGGCTTGGCTACCCCAGACTAGGGAGCCAGGTTAAAGATCACCATGTTAAAGAGAGCAACTGTTGTCTGCGGTGGTCTTATAAAGGGCCTGTGAGGCCTTGTTTGGTTTGGTTTTGCTTTTCTTTTTGTTTGCAGTATTTTCTCATTGATCCCATAATTCTTAAATTTAGCTACAATATTCCTTGTATTTTTCATTTTTGGGCCTCTTTCAAGATGTGGCTGGTTATTCCTTTTAGTTACTAGTCTATCCTCTGGTTCTAGGACATCAAGGCAGTTTTCTTTGCTGATTTCCTGAAAGATAATATAGGATCTTGTTTTTTTTTCCATTATAATTTTAGGAAGTCCACTAATCTTTAGATAGTCCTCCTCAATCTATTTTCCAGGTCAATTATTTTTCCAATGAGGTACTTTACATTTTCTTCTATTTTTTCATTTTTTGACTTTGACTGCTTCTTGATGACTCATTGAGTCATTCATTTAAATTTGTTCATTTCTAATTTTTAGTGAATAATTTTCTTCAGTTGCCTTTTTAGCTCCTTTTGCAATTTGATTAACTGAATTTTTAAATGAATTGTTTTGTTTAATGTTTTTTGTTTGGTTGGGGTTTTTTTGTTTTTTTTTTTTTTTCTTATTTAATAAATTCTGTTTATCAAGGAGTTATTTTCTTTTTCCATTTTGTCAGATATATTTTGTAAGGGATTATATGCTTTTTCCATTTCACCAAAGCTATTTGGTATGGAGTTTTTCTTTAGATGATTTCTATTTCTTTTTTCAAGTTCTCCTGCAATTTTTTTCATTTCTTTTTTTCCATTTTTCTTCTAACTCTTTTAATATTCTTTTTAAAATTCTTTCAAGAGAGCCTTTTGAGATGAGAATCAAGTCACCCTTTGGGTTTTCATATAGAGACAATCTTTTTTTAGTGTTCTTAGTGTTTGAGGACTGTTCTCCTTCTACATAAGAGAAAAAACAAACAAACAAACAAAAACTCTATATGGCAAGAGTTCTTTTTGCCTTTTTGCTAATTTTTTTTAAAACATTGAGATATGCTCTTTGGGCAAAGAGGCCAGTGCTGCAAGCTTCCTCTACAGATGCCATGTAGAATGACCCAGTCATTCTTTAAGATGAGATTATTTAGTTTCCAATTACTTTTTGGTTTATTTACCCCTAACATATTGTTGAATGTAGTTTTTATTACATTGTGATCTGAAAAGAAAG
This sequence comes from Sminthopsis crassicaudata, assembly GCF_048593235.1. Lineage (NCBI taxonomy): Eukaryota > Metazoa > Chordata > Mammalia > Dasyuromorphia > Dasyuridae > Sminthopsis > Sminthopsis crassicaudata. The sequence continues at coordinate 369,625,929 of NC_133619.1, read as the reverse complement.
CATTTACTATTTCTGCCTTTCTGCATTTAATTTTGAGATTTTTACGTCGCAATATTTGGTTAATTTTTGTATAGGTTCCATGAACTGCTGAGAAGAAAGTCTTCTCCTTTCTATCACCATTCAGTTTTCTCCAAAGATCTATCATACATATTTTTTCTAATATTCTATTTATCTCCTTAATTTCTTTCTTATTTGTTTTCTGGTTTGATTTATCTAATTATGAGAGTGCAAGGTGGGATCTCCACTATTATTGTTTTACTGTCTATTTCTTCTTGCAACTTTCTTAATTTCTCCTTTACGAAGTTAGATGCTATACCACTTGGTGCATATATGTTTAATGTTGATATGGCTTCATTGTCTATGCTACCCTTTAGCAGGATATAGTTTCCTTCCTTATCTCTTTTAATTAGATAAGTGTCTGCTTTTGCTTGATCTGATATAAGGATGGCCACCCCTGATTTTTTGACTTCACTTGAAGTGGAATAGATTCTGCTCCATCCTTTTACTTTTACTGTGTAAGTATCTCCCTGCTTTAAATGTGTTTCCTGTAAGCAACATATTGTAGTGTTCTAACTTTTGATCCAGTCTGGTACCTGCCTCTGCTTAATAGTAGAGTTCATCCCATTCACATTTATAGTTAAAATTACTAATTCTGTATTTCCTGCCATCATATTATCCCCAGATTATGCTTTTTTTTTTCCACCTTGTCCCCACTGAACCCCTTCCCCAGTATTAAACTTATGGGCCCCACTTGTGTCACACAGCTCTCTCTTTTTAGTATCCAATCCCCCTACTTTTAAATCCCTTCCCCTTTCTAGTACCCTTCCCTTATTACTATTTTCCTTTTCCCTTTTCCTCTCCCCCCTTTTAATGAGGTGAGAGAGAATTCTCTGAAAAATAAATGTCAATTATTAACTCTTTGAGCCTACTCTGATGAGAATAAGATTCACATAATGTTCCTCCCCCTCTAAATTCCCTTAGATATGGTAAATTTTCTTTGCCTCTTCCTGGGATGTATTTTCCCTCTTTTCATCTCCTCTTTACCCTTTTTCTGATACTATCACCTTTCTCTTTCTACTTCCCCTTTTTATGTTATATCAGTAAAATTAAATTATACATGTGGACTTTTTGTATATCCACAAAAGAAATACAGTTCTCAAGAGTTCTTTTTACCTTTTTCTGCTTCTCTTGAATCTTGTGGTTTGAGATCAATTTTTTTGTTTAGATCTGGTTTTTTTCTTAGAAACAAATGGAATTCCTCTGTTTCATTAAATGTCTATCTTCTTCCATGGAAAAAAATGCTAAACTTAGCTGGGTAGTTTATTCTTGGCTACATTCCAAGTTCTTTTGCCTTTCAGAATATCAGATTCCAGGCCCTTCGATCCTTTAATGTGGATGCAGACAGGTTTTGAGTGACACTTATTGTGGCACCTTGATATTTGAATTGTTTTTTCCTTGTTGCTTGCAATATTTTTTCCTTAGTTTGATAGTTCTGCAGCTTAGCCACAATATTCTGTGGAGTTGTTTTTTTTTTTTTCTTTTTTTTTTTTTAAGGATCTTTTTCAGAAGGTATTGGATGAATTCTTTCAATGCCTATTTTCCCTTCTGTTTGTATTATCTCTGGACAGTTATCTTTGACGATTTACTGAAAAATAGAATCTAGGCTCTTTTTTCATCATAATTTTTGGGAAGTCCAATGATCCTCAGATTATCTCTCCTAGATCTACTTTCCAGGTCTATAGATTTCCCCAGTAAATATTTGACGTTATTCTCCAGCTTTTCATTTTTTTTTTTAATTTTGTTTGACTGATTCTTGGTGTCTCAATGAATCATTCATTTCTATTTGTTCAATCCTGATTTTCAATGAGTTATTTTCTTTTTTTTTATTTTAATTTTTATTTTATTTTATAATTATAACATTTTTTTTGACAGTACATATGCTTGGGTAATTTTTTTACAACATTATCCCTTGCACTTACTTCTGTTCAGATTTTTTCCCTTCCTCCCCCAACCCCCTCCCCCAGATGGCAGGCAGTCTTATACATGTTAAATATATTACAATATATTCTAGATACAATATATGTGTGTAGAACCGAATTTCTTGTTGCACAGGAAGAATTGGATTCAGAAGGCAAAAATAACAGTTTACACTCATTTCCCAGTGTTCCTTTTCTGGATGTAGCTGATTCTGTCCATCATTAATCAATTGGAATTGGATCAGCTCTTCTCTATGTTGAAGATATCCACTCCCATCAGAATACATCCTCGTACAGTATCATTGTTGAAGTGTATAATGATCTTCTGGTTCTCCTCGTTTCACTTAGCATTAGTTGATGTAAGTCTCTCCAAGCCTCTCTGTATTTCTCCTGTTGGTCATTTCTTACAGAACAATAATATTCCATAACATTCATATACCATAATTTACCCAACCATTCTCCAATTGATGGACATCCATTCATCTTCCAGCTTCTAGCCACTATGAAAAGGGCTGCCACAAACATTTTGGCACATACAGGTCCCTTTCCCTTCTTTAGTATTTCCTTGGGATATAAGCCCAGTAGTAGTATGGCTGGGTCAAAGGGTATGCACATTTTGATAACTTTTTGGGCATAATTCCAGATTGCTCTCCAGAATGGTTGGATTCTTTCACAATTCCACCAACAATGCATCAGTGTCCCAGTTTTCCCACAGCCCCTCCAACATTCATCATTATCTGTTCCTGTCATCTTAGACAATCTGACAGGTGTGTAATGATATCTCAGAGTTTTCTTAATTTGCATTTCTCTGATCAATAGTGATTTGGAACACTCAATGAGCAGAAATAGTTTTAATTTCATCATCTGAAAATTGTCTGTTCATATCCTTTGACCATTTATCAATTGGAGAATGGCTTGATTTCTTATAAATTAAAGTCAATTCTCTGTATATTTTGGAGATGAGGCCTTTATCAGAACCTTTAACTATAAAAATGTTTTCCCAATTTGTTACTTCCCTTCTAATCTTGTTTGCATTAGTTTTGTTTGTGCAGAAACTTTTTAATTTGGTGTAATCAAAATGTTCTATTTTGTGATCAATAATGGTCTCTAGTTCTCCCTTGGACACAAACTCCTTCCTCCTCCACAAATCTGAGAGGTAAACCATCCCATGTTCCTCCAATTTATTTATGATTTCGTTCTTTATGCCTAAATCTTGGACCCATTTTGACCTAATCTTAGTATGTGGAGTTAAATGTGGGTCTGGGCCTAGTTTCTGCCATACTAATTTCCAGTTTTCCCAGCAGTTTTTGTCAAATAATGAATTCTTATCCCAAAATTTGGGATCTTTGGGTTTGTCAAACACTCGATTGCTATTTTTATTCACTATCTTGCCCTGTGAACCTAACCTATGCCACTGATCAACTAGTCTATTTCTTAGCCAATACCATATGTTTTGGTGACTGTTACGTTATAATACAGTTCTAGATCAGGTACAGCTAGACCACCTTCACTTATTTTTTTTTTTCATTACTTCCCTTGAAATTCTCAACCTTTTGTTATTCCATATGAATTCTGTTGTTATTTTTTCTAGGTTATTAAAATAGTTTCTTGGAAGTCTGATTGGTATATCACTAAATAAATAGATTAGTTTAGGGAGTATTGTCATCTTAATTATATTTGCTTGGCCTATCCAAGAGCACTGAATGTCTTTCCAATTATTTAAATCTGACTTTATTTTTGTGGCAAGTGTTTTGTAATTTTGCTCATATAATTCCTGACTCTCCTTTGGTAGACATATTCCCAAATATTTTATACTATTGACCCTTATTTTGAATGGGATTTCTCTTTGTATCTCTTGCTGTTGGATTGTGTTGTTAATGTATAAAAATGCTGAGGATTTATGTGGATTTATTTTGTATCCTGCAACTTTGCTAAAATTCTGAATTATTTCTAAGTGTTATTTTCTTCATTTACATTTTTTAGTTCTTTTAGTATATGGCCAATTGAGTTTTTAAATGAATTATTTTTCTCTGTGGAAATTTTTTCCATTTCACTATTTTTTTTACTGAGTTATTTTCTTTTTTTCCAATTCACAAATCCTACTTTCTTGAGAGTTCTTTATATTTTCCAATTCAGAATACTACTTTTCTGTGATTTTTTAACCTTTTTCAACTCACAAATTTTGTTTCCTTGTTTTTCCTGTGAATTCTTTATCTTGTCCAATTCAAATTTCAGGACGTTGTTACTCTCTAGCATAGCTTCTCTTTTTTTTTGCTCATTTATCTCCTCACTCTCATTTCAGGTCTTTCATAGTCTCTACTAAGACAGAGTTATATGATGGGGGCCAGGTAACATTCCCCTTCAGGGTATTGTCTGGAGACTGTCTGATGTTAGCCTCCTTAGGGTTAAAGATCTGCTCTTTTTCTATATAGAAGCTGTCAATCGTTCTCTTCAATTTCTTACTCATTTTTTATAACTTGTGGTGTCTGTTTTCTGATTAAGGGGTTCCTAGCTTCCTCTACAGAACAAAGATATGAAAGGAAGCTATCTTGTGAACAGGGTGGAAAAAGTATGACTCTGGAAGAGAGTTCCCTCCTCCTCCACTGGAAGTGGTTCAGAGCCAGGCTGCGGGTGTGCCCAGTGAAGAACCCCTGCTTTGTAGCCTAGCGAATGCCCTAAGGCTAGAGACTGAATAGTGAAAGTTCTCAATCCCAGGCCAAAGCCCCCTGTGGGGCTGTGGATATTAGCAACTGACCATCAAATAACATAATCAGTGTTGTGGGGGTTTTGCTGCTGTGAAAATTCCAGTGCCTTGGGCCAAGCCCCCCACTGTGGGATTAGAGGCTGCTCCCAGCTGTGTCAACCATACTGCCTTACAGGTTCTTAATTGCCCCAAGGAAAAGCCCCTGACAACAGAAGGCATGCCACAATTTGTGCTGTCTCACTTCTGGTTTGGGGTAGCAATAGGCAGTTTCTGGTGTTTTTTTTTGTTTTTTTTTTTTTTTTTTTTTTTATTTTAAGTGGCTTGAATTCTCTGCTGGTCTGCTCTTTTCTAAGCAGAATAGAGCTGTCAGCCTATGCTAGAATTCTCTGTCTCATTAGCTTGTATAAACCCAGACACCTCTCCAGCCCAATCGGCATAGTAAGCTCGCCTTTAGTCTCTCTCCATCTTTGCTGGTCCTTTTCCCCCTCCCTTCATTACAGACCTTTTCTGATAAAGTTCCAGATTCTCTTCAGCTGGTAAGTTGTTGTGTTTCTTTTCTTTTCTTTTCTTTTCTTTTTTTTTTTTTTCTTTTTTTTTTTTTTTTTCCCTGAGGCTTGGGTTAAGTGACTTGCCCAGGGTCACACAGCTAGGACCAGATTTGAACTCAGGTCCTCCTGAATTCAAGGCTGGTGCTCTATCCACTGTGCCACCTAGCTGCCCTGTTGTGTTTCTAATCTTTGTGATTTTTACCAGACTAACGTTATTTTTGAGGCTGAATTAATTAATTGGTATTGAGGGTAAGGGAGAGCCTAGAAGTATGCCTGTATTTTCTCCCCCATCTTCAATAAGCTATATTTTAACATTTTCTAACTGCTAGAATTTTTATATTTCTAGTTCTACTCCAAAAATAAAGCTATCACCATTTTTATCAAGTTTCTATTTGGAATACCTAAGAATTCTTACTATGTAATTTATGTGAATATTAAAAAAACAAACAAACAAACAAACAAACAAACAAACAAAAAACATTTTCTTAATTATCAGTGATCATCTATCTTTGGAAGAATTTCCTTCAGAGGATATACTGCTGACTTATATAAACTCAACTTTTGGACAGCTCTAACTATTAAGAAGTGTTTTTTTTTTTTTTTTTTTTTTTTTTTTTTTGGTAAATCAAGCCTAAATATGCTTGTGTGTAACTCCATTATTCTTAGTGTTCTTTCTAATGCTAGTTAGACAAAGTATAATACTTATAGATGATAGTGAAGCTTGTGTTCTACCTCCCACCATCTACCCACATATTTTGTTTTCATTTATAGACTACAAATCCAGAATCTGCAAATGATCCTAACAGAAGATGATATTAAGTCTCTTTGATATCCTAGTTTACTTTCTCAGCATGCTTTTGGTTTGTCAGCACATTTGCTAAAATATGGTTACCAAAACTGAATTGACATAAAACTAAGATGAGATACATAAGAACCATCCCAATACCCTCAATTTGTTTTAACAAATTATAAGGTGTTCTTAGCTCTCAGTTATTATATTAAATTATGTTATCATTAAACAGCAGTCTTCTGATGTTACCAGATCATGTCAGCTGAACTGGATGAATTGGGTTTTTATTTCCACACTGAAAAAAATTAATTTTGCATCATGCATCAAAATTTATAATTATAACTATTAAAATATATAAGAAAAATTATATCAAAAAGCAAAAAATGAGAAAAAATAAAAAGCAAGGTAACAAAAAAAAAGTAAAAATACTATGTTGTGATGCACATTCCCCCCACAATCTTCTTTGTGGATCCAGATGGCTCTCTCCATTCCAAGTATATTAGGATTGAAATGAATCACCTCATTGTAGAAAAAAAGAACATATTCGACCTGGTCTAATTGTGTACCCTAAAACTCTTTTGAGTCTATATTTTGGCATTCTCTTTCTTCATTAAATTTTCATGCATAATAAATTTCATGCATATATATTTTAAAGAAAATTTTTAATTTATTACTTTTTCTCAATTACATCTAAAAAATTTTAACATTCTTTCATTTTTATGGTTATACATTTATATTAATGTTTTAAAATCTATATTTCTTTATGAATCATGTTGAAAGAGAAAATCAGAACAAAAGGTGAAAAACATAGGAGAGAAAAAAAAAACACACAGAACAAAGAAATGAACATAGCATGTATTGATTCATATTCAATCTCCATAGTTCTCTTTCTGGATTCAGATGACATTTTCTAAACAAAGGTTATTAGGATTGCCTTGGATCATTCAACCCCTGAAAAAACCAAATTTTTCATAGTTGACCATCACACAATCTTGCTGTTACTGTGTACAATGTAGTTTTGGTTCTACTTGTTTCACAGCATCAGTTCATGTAAATCTTCCCAGGCCTTTCTAAAATCAGCTTGTTCATTATTTTTGTAGAACAATAACATATAATCACTTTCATATACCACAACTTATTTAGCCATTCCTTAATTCATGGGTAATTGCTCATTTCTTTGTTTCCCCAAAAGAGCTGTTGCATTCATTTTTTTTTCATGTATAGGTAATTTTCCCTCCTTTATTATTTCCTTGAGATAAAGACCCAGTAGTAATAACACTGGATCAAATGGTGTACACAATTTTATAGCCCTATGAGCATAATTCCAAATTGTTCTCGAGAATTGTTGGATAATTTCACAACTCCACCAACAATGCAGTAGTGTCCCGGTTTTCCCACTTCCTCTCTAACATTATTATATTTTCATATAACATTAGCCAATCTGAGAGGTTTTTAATATTCTTAATTTTTTTTTAGTTTCAAGTATTATTCCTCCATTTGTCTCTTCTTGAGAAGGCAAGCAATTTGATGAAAGTTATAGATATATAGTCATACAAATTATATTTTCATTTGTTATATACTTTTTAAAGATTTGATTGTTATGTTGTATAATTAATGATCAAATATTGAATTTTGTTATACAATTATATTATTATAAAATATATTATCAATATGTATTATCCTTTACAAATAAAACTCTTCATTGTTGTATATTGGAATCACAATCTAACATTTATAATGTTACATTACATTCATAATATAATAAATATAGTGTTACAAGGAAACTTAGAATCCATGGCAAAAACTTTATTCTTTCTTCTTCAAGTTATAGATGAAAAAGTTGACATCCAAGATTCTGAATATTCTTTACTATTAGATTGTCCTGTGATTTCAGAAAGGCCGGGAGACACTTATGTGAATTAATGCTAAATGAAGTGATTAGAACCAACAGAACACTGTACATACCAACAGTGAAATTATGCAATGATCTGCTCTGATGGATTTGGCTCTTCTCAACAATGAGGTGATTCATTTCAATTCTAATAGATTTGTAATGGAGAGATCCATCTGCATCCACAAAGTGGATTGTGGGGAGAATGTGCATAGCAACATAGTATTTTTACCTTTTTTGTTATTGTTTGCTTGCTTTTTATCTTTTCTCACTTTTTTTTCCTTTTTGATCTGATTTTTCTTATGTAGCATAGCAAATGTAGAAATATGAATAGACAAAATAAATAACTAACTAACTGAAACCTGTTAAAAATATTAGATTTCTCAGCCCTTAAATATTTGTAGAAAATTCTGAAGGAAGCCATCCTCACCATTCCTCCACAAATAAAGATAATGCAATCTAATTAAATCTAACATTTTTTTTTCTTTTAAAATATAAGAGAAATCAAAGATAGCAGTATTGTAATAGAAAATAAAAGAATTATTACTGATTTGGGGAACATCATGTTTTAAATGACCTTCTTTTTCAGATCATCTCCATAAAGGTTACAATTGCATAGTAAACTTATGATTTTCACCTTGTGCTTAAATTTTTCCCTCAGAGGTTAGTAGCCTCTTGCTTCTGGGAAATTGATTATATACTCTGATTTACCATTTATTTAGCCCAAGAAAACTCAATAAATATTTACCACATGGTTTATTGAGAAGCCCTCTTTACTCATTTTGGTAATTAAGTGTGACTGTAACTGAAGTCCAGAAAAATCAAATGCTTTACAGTAGGCTACAATGTAACCAAATAACCCTTCTAAAATGAGTTTTAAGCTCTTTCCTTAAACCATTTCCCTCCATATCCAATGTCCACTCTCTTTTGTCAGAGCTTACCACAGTTCTGAATGATTTGCAGCCCTTTTCAAGTCCTAGTTATAAATTAGATAAGCTTCTTGTTCATAGTAGCAGTGTTAGAGGAAAAAAGATCCTTTCATGAGGGAAAAGTGAAAGAGAACTTTTATTTCCACCTGAAATGCAAATAAAACCCTATTTTGATCTTTTAGCATCAGTTTACAAGAGTTTGACACTTCTAACAATGATAGCTAGTGGGAAAGAGGGACACATGAAAATCTGGAAATAATAAAGACTATCCATCCATCAATGTATACATATGTTTATTAGATATGTGTTTTATATATGTATCCCATGTGTATGGGTGTATACAGAAAAATATGCTATATCAACATATGATATATACATACATATATACAAACACAATTTAATGATACACACACATATATATATATATATATATAAATATATAAACATAGAGATACACACATATATATATATATATATATACACATATATACATGTAAGCATACATATACAAATACACACCTATATTTATATAGGTGTGTCATATATGCACAGAAACATATATATGTGCCACCACAAAAAGATACTATGAATATTTTATATAAGTAAATACTTTACTCTTATAATTCTTTTAGATCTTTCTCCATATTCTTTTTCCAATGAGATATTTCACATATTCTACACTTGTTTCACTCTTTTTATTTTTCCTTCTTTTCTGAAGATGTTATTAGCTTCCATTTACCCTACCCTAGTTTTTTTTTTTTTTTTAATTATTTCCTTAATCTAGTTTTTGTTACTTTTTCTCCATTAAGCTAAAACAGGATTTTTAGATGAATGTTTTTTAGTATTTTTGTGCCTCTTGCAAAAATTAAATGTCTTTATAATTATTTCCTTTTGCTTTGATTTTTTTACATATTTTTCCTCTACCAATTTAATTTTGAAAATACATTTTTTTCTGGAAATTCTTGCTAAGCTTGTATCCCATTCACAATTCTTTTACTTTGAGGCTTTACTTATTTTTGAAGTTATTGCTTTTTAAAATTTATCTTGAACTTGACATTTTCTGATTTATGTCACCATAGTAGCTTTTAATGTTCAGTTTTTACTGGTCCTTGTGGTGTTGCTGCTGGTACTGCTGGTGGTGGTGATGGTGGTATTTGCTCTTTTCTCATTCTATCCCTTCATTTAAAACTTTATGTTAAGTGAATTTATATGAACCTAAGTCACTAATTAAATGATAAATGGACAAAGCATTTGAAAAGTGGTATACAGATGATGAAATTAAGTCAGTCTATAGTCATATGAAAAAAAATGATTTAAATCACTATTGATTAAAGAAATACAAATTAAAACAACAACAAAAAAAACAAATTAAAACAAATACAAAAACAACAAATTAAAACAAACAATTTCTTACCTCTCAGATTGGTTTAGATGATGGGAAAAGATAATGATAAATGTTGGAGGAGATGTGGGAAAACTGTGACACTAGTGCATTGTTGGTGGAGTTGTGAAATGATCCAACTATTCTGCTGAATAATTTGGAACTGTGCCCATAGGGCTATCAAACTATGCATACCCTTTAAACTAGCAATGCCATTATTGGGTCTATATCCCAAAGAAATCTTAAAGTATGGAAAAGGACCCACATATGTAAAAATGCAGTAGGTTTTTTTTTGTTTGTTTGTTTGTTAGTTTGTTTGTTTTTGTGATTGCAAAAAATTAGAAAATGAGTGGATGTCCAAAATGGGGAATGGCTGAGTAAGTTATAGTATATAAAAGTAATGGGATATTATTATTCTGTTAAAAAAATTATGAACAACAAACTTTTTTAAAAGAAATACCTGAAAAGATTTAAATGAACTGATGCTGAGTGAAACAAACAGAACCAGGAATACACTGTACACAGTAACAGCAAGAATGTGTAATGATTAACTGTGACAGACTGGTTTTATTCAACAGTTCAGTGTTTTAAGGCAGCCCCAATAAACTTTGGAAAGAAAACACCATCCAAATTCAGAGAGAAAACTATGGAGATTGAATGGAATTAATACATTCTATATTCATCTTTTTTTCTTTTTTTCTGTTATATTTTTCTCTTGTGATTTTTCATTTTTGTTTTGAATTTGCTCTCCCAATATGATTAATAAGGAATTTTTTAAAAATTAATGTACACATATAACCTAAAAGATCTTAATTAGTCAATTTTACAAAAAAAATCTTATATTACTGTTGGGCAAGTAAGTAAAGGGACTTTGCCTCAGTTTTTATATTTTTTAACTCTGTTGTTTTCAGAAATCATTAAGGGTGCATTGGAAGATTTTTATGGCTTTGCAGGTATTTGGCTTTGTATAGTTGTGGTCACTGTTCTCTTGATTTGCAATATGTTCCTTATTCCAAAAAGGATCTCTGATTCTTTAGAATTGCAATCCTAACTTCTTCAGGTCCTTTTCTTGCTTTGTACCAGAAATATTTTTCAAAATCTCTGATGCTTTGAGATCAGAAGTGACACTGTGCCTCAGGACTGCACTCTTTCTAGATGAAAATTGTTCTTCTTTTCTCTTGAACCACAACCAAGTGATTAGGCAATGGAGTTTCTAATCAGTAGTCTTTCAGGGTTCCTACTCTTTCTTGACCAAAGTGTTCCTCTCTGCCTTGTAATATTTCCCAGACATACAAATATATGTATGTTTTCATGAGTTTCCAAGGGTTTCCAAACACCATCTGGTCCTACATCCAGTCCTAGCATGGCAAAGTTCAATAACATCTTTCTGACCAAATAAAGGTCCCATTACTGTCTCTCCTTCCAGAGTTCCTGAATCTGCTATTATTTCTGTTGTTACCATGTAGCTTTACCATTGAAGTTTCATATATTTGAGCTGCAAACCAAGCTATCTACCATCCATGTCAAAGATATTTCTGACCAAAATAAAAATTATTTTAAAAGTTGATCTTGTTCAGATACTAACCTTAGCTTTTGCAGGTAATAAAGACAATCTATGCATTCAAGCAACTTGTTGTATACAGAGAGAGAGAGAGAGAGAGAGAGAGAGAGAGAGAGAGCTATAAAGAAATGTTAAAACAGAGACAGAGACATAGTGTCATAGTTAGGACAAATGGAAAAGACTTGTAGAAGAAAATAGCATTTAAAATCATGTCTCCAAAGGGAAGAGAAAGCATAATGAAATAATGTGGAAACCATTTTTATTACTTTATAATAACGTAACACAGGAGATATTCACCTTTTTTCCTGCCAAGAATCAAAGTGATTATAGAAGAAATAAGTCATGTTGGAAATTCTCTCAGATACTGGATATTTTCCAACATTAACCATATTACTGGGAGATGAGAGGCAGTTATAAGTATTTTCCAAGCATGGTGGCCACTGCAGAGTGGGAAAGTAGAGATTCAATAATATTATAAATTTTATTCTACAAACTTCTCTTACTTTTGTTGTGAAGAACTATTTTTGATTCCTTACCCCTGATTCTAATTCCAATCCCTTTCTAGATGGTTTGCATAGCAGCCTTGTATATTTTCAATAACTTTGTCCAATTTCCCAAAATGAAGTTTATGGACAGAGGAGCATTCTAAAGATAAAGGGTTACTATTGATGAATCCATAGACTGATAGGATATGGGTTACACAATGAAAGATATGCTACATAGACATTGGAGAACAACAACAAAAAAATAATGGTAACATATTTGTACAATCCTATATAGTGAAGAAGGTCATGTATAGGCCTAACTAGGACTATGTATTTCATTTGTCAAAGAAGAGTTAAGAATAAAGAAAAGGTACATGGATAAATCTATGCATACATATACATACATATTTTTCTGTGTATGTGTATATATATATATATCCATCTATTATTATTCTTAAAAGAATATAAATATATGGAGAGTTTGCTTAGTACTGCTTACTCTTAGAAAGTTATTCCTATTTCCTCTTCCTCTTGCCTCAGGAAAGAAAGGAACAATAGTCTTCTGTCAAACATAGAGAACAGTAGAATTTCTGACAACAGTAGACCTTTTGGTTGGCAAGAAAAGATGAAATTGCCATCTGCTATACAAAGTAATTCAGACATGAATGGAGTGGAACATCTGAAGCTGATTGAACCAAGAGCCAAGCAGAACTTCAGGAAGAAGAATTGTAGAAAGTAAAAAAGTTAAATGCATTCATCAATGAAAAAATTACCATCTGTTGGTTTGAACAGAGTATTTTGGGAATATACATAGAAAACAATGGTATAGAATAAAGTTTAGAAGTTAATAACCTAGGAGGGGGCTTAAACCCACAGGAGAAAAAAACACACACTAGAAACAAGCAAAACTACCCAAAGGAAATAATAAGGAATGGAAACAACAATGTGGATATTTGGCTTCAGTTTTTCCAAATTTTTATTATGTAAGGAGTGGTGTAATTGAATGGTGTCAGAATATTAATGCTAGTAATAATAATATATCATAATCCGATAATACTTTAAACTTTACTTGTATTATAAATTGTGCGACTTGTATTGTAAACATGTTTTGTAAACATTGCAAAAGTTATGATCATAATGATGTATCAGAAAGGACATTGAACTTCATTTAATAAAACCTAGCTTTAGGGCTCAGCTCTGCTTTATGCCTTAGTGACCCTATACAAGTTAATTAACCTTTAGAAATTTGTGTTGTCATTTTCACAGTGAATAAAATATAACAGACAATCTTATATTTCTTGTTCTATAACATTGATCCTCTCATATCCATATTTGAGAAAAAGAAACTTACTTAGAGATGAAGTGACTTGATCATGTTTATAGATTGTATCATATATTAGATTTGAGTATAAATAGCCTGACTCAAAGTCCAAAGCTTTTCATAATACCATTCTCTATTTAGGATCAAATCACTATTAATATGACTAGCAATCTCACATATTTGTAGCATATTTTATTATAGTAACAATATCTTTAAATTGTGTAGTGCTTTATGATATTCAAAGAGTTTTCACATAAATCATCCCTTTGATCTTAAAAACAACAACATATAGAAGCCAGAAAAAGCATATTTATTATCATTTGACATAGGGAATGACAATGAAAATGTCCTGATAAGGAAGTTAGGAGGGAAATGTAGCCTAAACTAAGTATGGTTTAAAGTAGTATCAGTTTTTTGGGTTTTTTTGTTTTTGTTTTTGTTTTGTTTTGTTTTGTTTTTCCTTTTTGGACAGATGGTGGTTTTTAGTCCAGACCATGGATTTATAAATATTTTGATTTTCTGTCTTCATTGTTATAGATTAACAATGTAGCTTGAATTTATTATCTTAGTTATTTGCTTTGCATCAAGCAAACTCACTTGTGATCATATCAGCAGCATGTTTGAGAGGTAGGACTTGAACAGCATCTTCCTTGACTGTGAGCTGGAGTCAGTACATTTCTGTATTCACTCTTCTCCGTCTTGGTTGACATGATATTTCCATCCTCTGTCAAAATGTAAAATTGTTCTTTAAATGCAGCGAAAAAAGTGTTACATAATGGATGGTTCTAAAACAAGATAATACGTTTTTAAGTCCTCCTCTCGCATTTGTAGTTTATATGATCCTAACCAAGTCACTTAATAACATTGAATTTCAGTTTCTCTAGAAAATCCTACATGTGATTCTCTATGCAGTTCTAATAAGCAAAAAGGATAATGTATCTAAACTTCATAATGTCAATTGTTATAGCTATTGTGTTTGTTTATTGATTTAAAATCCTTGAAACTTTTCACTGCGATGTCTATTGTATTATTTTCCTACAGATTAAATTTTTGTACTTCAAAAGCAAGACTTTTAATAAATTTTGAATGTTGCATCTAATATCATTGAATTGTTGTGCAGTAACAAAAAAAATTTATGCAAGATATGAAAAGGGGAAAAAACCCTCAGTCACAAAGATCTTAACTTTTTAGTACCTAAATAGAATGTATGATTATGATAGAAAATAGATCATTTTCAAATTAGCATTCTGCTCTTTAGGGAAGAATATATATTTTGTTCCTGCATAAATTCTCTGTGAACACATTTCAAAAATCCAATCTTAATCTATGCAATGAACATTTCAAAAAATAAATTAATATCTTCAGGGAGAAGAAATATATAGTGTTTTGCAGCAGCCACTGCTGGTATCACAGTAATTATGGCTTTGTCAGCATTTCTATTCAAACCCCAAGTTTTTAGATCTTCTCAAACCCACTCCCATACCATTCATCAGAGATAAATTCTGTATGTGTATGGGTGAGGCTTGCAATACAAAGTCTATTTTTTTTTTCTTCCTCATGCGAAGAAGTAAACCAATATGTTTAAATTTAACAAAATAAAAAGTATATAATTTATGGTAGCTCTCATGCTTCTCTAAGGAGCAAACATGCATCTTAAGTCATAAAAACAGAAATTGTTGAAGGTGAAAGGGAATTTTGATAGCATCCGGTCCAACACTTTTTTTTTTTAAATGAAGAGACCCAGAAAACTGCTAATACAGCCATAGTAATTTGACCAGAGTCATACTATCTGCAGAGAAATGCAATTTCTGATTCACAGTTAGGTATTAGATTATTTACTATGGAGACAGGTTTTCTGTGAGATAAGCACTTTTTATTTCAAATTCAAAATAGTATATTAAATAAGTTATAGAGTTGTTTAAAAAGAGAACAATGTCTTTTATAGTCTCTTCTAGATGAGGCTTTCAAATGAACTTAACTTCAGTTTGTTAATACAGCTTATAGATACTGTGGAACTACAGTGGTGGCCTTTTATTCTAAATGTATCTCCATAAAGGTAATAAGAGCATCTTACAAAGCATTGTAATTCTCAAATTTCCTAGGAAACCTTGCCTACCACATGACATCCTAAAGTTCTAAGAATCCCCTATTGGGTAGGGGATAAACCTTTGAAAAATATCACAAAGTATAGTGAGCATGATTCTGTCTCCCTCGCCTAGAGCCATGCTGTGCTATCTTTTCCTCAGGCTTCTAATATGCTTGGAAAGACTTAAGGGTTTCTCTTCTACTACCCTCTGCTTGAGCCTTCACAGAATGTGTTACCTCTCCACCTATCAATTAGGTGAGAGTGGCTAGCACATGATTTCCATTAACTGCTTAAATTCAATGAACATTACAAAGAAATATCCACTTTAAAGTGTTAGTACAAAAAAATGAACAAAATTGCCATCCCATCTCCCTATATTTACACCTCAGGGAACACTTCCATACACAATCTCAAATTCTAAGGAGATCAGGTCATTTTGTATAGGTTTTTTTGTGTTTTTTGTTTTTTTAATCACTAGATCAATTATATTCATGTCCCAATGCAAGACGATTTCCTGATGAATCCTCTCAGCAATCCTGAACTGGGTCATGAAATTCACTATTTCATCATTGAAATATCAATGCTTTCCTTCCAGAAAAACCCAGTCTCTGAAATGCCTTTGTACTTTCATCTATTTTGACATTCATAGGGTCTAAGATTCCTAACTTTTAGTTAAAACAAAAAAGGCAAATGCAGAGGTCAAGAACTGTGGTCCTTTTTACAATATAAAATAGTTTCAGAATCTTGAAAGAATCTTTCCTTAACAAAGTTAATTATTTCTCATGTGATTCTGAAAACAAGGGGTCAATTAATTAGCTTTCCTCAAGAGTGCAGTTGAAGAAAATGGCTAAAAGTAGCTAGACCAAGGCTTCTAGTAAGTGTTCCTGTGTAAGTTGACCATAAAAAGCTAACAGTTATTCAGACATGCTGTCCAAAACTTCTAAGAGATTTTCAAGCCATATTATCATTTTTCTCCTAGAAGTAAACTTTTTAATGTCTCTACCAAGGGAATTGCCAGTAGAGGCATACTTTGTATGAATCATTTCCCATCACAATATGGTAAAATTCTTGTTCACATTGATATAACACTTTAATCTAAAAAACTTCATAAAATAGGCAGTACAAGCAATATTATTCTCATTTTACAGTTGAGAAAATCGAGGATTGAGAATTGAGATAAAGTGTCCATCATGACAAAACTAGTAATTTGAAATCAAATCCCTTGACTTCTGTGAACCATTATATTATGATGTTTCCCAAACTGGCAGGATCTGGCTAATCTTGCCAAAGGTAATTTATTCATCATTAGCATGAGAACTCTGCTCTAGGTTTCTTTAAGTTTGTATGAGTGCTGTGCCATATCTAATTAAATTAATTAAATTAAGATATTTTTTTTCTAAATACTGGTAAATCTATTATGAATATACTAGCTATAGCACTACTTCATTCAGTTAAAAGTTTATATGTAGAATCTTCTATTATTCTATATATCTCCATATTTTATTTCTTTTTCCAATTGAACATTAGATGCCTATCTCTTTTCTTTAGAACCAACTAAATGATAGAACAAAAAATATGGATTCAAAGTTAGGAAAACTTAAACTCAGTTTTAACCTTAAACAGTAAGTAATTGTGAGAATTTAGGAAAATCCCATTTGTCTTACTTTCTTAAAGTGTGTAATAGGAAGAGCACCTATACCAAAAAGGTTGTAAACATCAAATGAGATAACATTTTATAAAGCACCTAACACAGGGCCAGCACCTAGGGTGCACTATATGTGTGTGTGTGTGTGGTTATGATGATGATGATTCCGAGTTAGGTCACACTGAAAAAATGTTTTATTGTAGAATATTTTGAGCCTAGTAAAATTAAACAAAGGTTGTATTTACTTAAGGAAAGATGCATTTTATACATATGTATGTATATATATATATTTATTTATATAGGTATTTGTTGATATATTTCAATTCATTTTTCTTTTCTTTTTATAGAGATTTATTGACAAAATATATGCGTGGATAATTTTTCAACATTGATCCTGCAAAAACTTATGTTCCAACTTTTCTCCTCCTTCCTTCCACCCCTCCCCTAGAGTAGCCCCATATATGTTAAATATGTTAAAGTATATATTAAATACAATATATGTATAAATATTTATACAGTTGTTTTGCTACACAATAAAAATCGGATTTAGAAATTAGGTAAAAATAACCTGGGAAGAAAAACAAAAATGCAAGCAAACAATAACAGAAAGAGAGGAAATGATGTGTTGTCGTCCACACTCATTTCCCAGTGTTCTTTCACTGGGTGTAGCTGGTTCTGTTTATTACTGATCAATTGGACCTGATTTGGATTCTTTCATTGTTGAAGATAGCTACTTCCATCAGAATTGAGCCTCATAAAATATTGTTGTTGAAATGTATAATGATCTCCTGGTTCTGCTCATTTCACTTAGCATCGATTCAGTCTCTCCAAGCCTCTCTGTATTCATCCTGCTGGTCATTTCTTACAGAACAATAATATTGCATAATATTCATATACCACAAATTACTAAGCCATTCTCCAATTGATGGATATCCATTCAATTTACATTTTCTAGCCACTACAAAAAGGACTGCCACAAACATTTTTACACATACAGGTCCCTTTTCCGTTCTTTAATATTTCTTTGGGATGTAAGCCTGGTAGTAACACTGCTGGATCAAAGGATATGCACAGTTTGACAACTTTTTTAGCATAGTTCCAAATTGCTTTCCAGAATAGTTAGATCCATTCACAACTCCACCAACAATGCATCAGTGTCCCAGTTTCCCCACATCCCCTCCAACATTTGTCACCATCTTTTCTTGTCATTTTAGTCAATCTCACAGGTATGTAGTGGTATCTTAGATTTGTCTTAATTTGCATTTCTCTGATCAATAATGATTTGGAATACCTTTTCATATGGGTAGAAATAGTTTCAATTTCATCATTTGAAAATTATGTATTCATATCCTTTGATCATTTGTCAACTGGAGAATGGCTTGATTTCTTATAAATTAGAGTCAATTCTCTATATATTGTGGAGATGAGGCCTTTATCAGAACCTGTAAAGATGTTTCCCCTGTTTATTACTTTCATTCTAATCTTGTCCGCATCAGTTTTATTTGTATAAAAGCCTTTTTAACTTTATATAATCAAACTTTTCTATTTTGTTATCAATAATGATCTCTAGTTCTTCTTTGGTCACAAATTCCTTACTCCTCCATAGGTCTAAGATGTAAACTTCCCTAAGTTCTTCTAATTTGTTATAATCTCATTCTTTATGACTAGATCATGAACCCATTTTGATCTTATCTTGGTGTATAGTGTTAAGTATGTTTCAATGCCTATTTTCTGCCATATTGATTTCCAATTTTCCCAGCAGTTTTTGTCAAATTGTGCATTCTTATCCCAAAAGTTGGGGTGTTTGGGTTTATCAAATACCTAGGTTACTATAGTTATTGACTATTTTGTCCTGGGAATTTAACCTATTCTACTGATCAACTAGTCTATTTCTTAACCAATACCAAATGATTTTGGTGACTTTTGCTTTATAATATAGTTTTAGATCAGGTAGAGCTGGGCTACCTTCATTTTATTTATTTTCATTAGTTCCCCTAAAATTCTTGACCTTTTACTCTTCCATATGAATTTTGTTGTTATTTTTTCTAGGTCATTAAAATAGTTTCTTGGGAGTCTGATTGATATAGCACTAAATAAATAGATTAGTTTAGGGAGTATTGTCATCTTTATTATGTTCGCTCAACCTATCAAAGAGAACTTAATATTTTTCCAATTGTTTAAATCTGACTTTATTTTTGTTGAAAGTGTTTTGTAGTTTTGCTTATATAGTACCTGACTTTCCCTTGGCAGATAGATTCCAAAATATTTTATACTATTGTCAGTTATTTTAAATAGAATTTCACTTTGTATCTCTTGCTGTTGGATTTTCTTAGTGATATATAAAAAATGCTGATGACTTATGTGGATTTATTTTATCCAAAGATCCCCAAAGATCTATCATACCTAACTTTTCTAGTGTCCTATTTACCTCCTTAGCTTTTTTCTTATTTATCTTGTGGTTTGATTTATCTAATTCTGAGAGGGCAAGGTTGAGATCTCCCACTATTACAGTTTTGCTTTCTATTTCGTTTTGCAGTTCTCTTAAATTCTCCTTTAGGAATTTAGATGCTATACCACTTGGTACATATATGATTAGAATTGATATTGCTTCATTATCTATCCTGCCCTTTAGCAAGGTATAGTGTCCTTCCTTATTATTTTTTGCTTTTGCTTGATATGAGATCAGAATGGCTACCCCTGCTTTTTTTACTTCACCTGAAGCATAGTAGATTTTGCTCCAACCTTTTACCTTTACTCTGTATGCACTGTCCTGCTTCAAGTGTATTTCCTATAAACAACATATTATAGGATTCTGGCTTTTAATCCAGTCTGCTATCTGGCTCCTCTTTATGGGGGAGTTTATCACATTCACTTTTATAGTTAAACTAGTAATTCTGTATTATCTTATTATCCCCAACTTATGCTTTTTTCTTTCCTTTCACCCTTACCCCCCTCCCCAGTATTAGACTTATGAGCACCACTTGCCTCATATAGCCCTCCCTCTTTAGGATTCCTTTCTCTCCTTAGAATCCCTCCCCTTTTCTTAAACCATTTCCTTTCAACTTCTGTTTTCCCTTTTCACTTTTCCCCTCCCACTTTACAATAAGTTGGGAGAAGTTTCTCTGTAAATCAAATGTGTCTAATAATTTCTCTTTGATGCAGTTCTGATGAAAGCAAGATTCACACTATCATCATCCCCCTCCCTTCTTTCCTTCCCTCAAATATAATAGATTCCCTTTGCCTCTTCATGAGATGTAGTTTCCCTCTTTTTATCTCCACTTTTCCCTTTTTCTGGTACAATCTCCTTTCCACCTCTAGATTATTTTTTATATTATAACATAAATCAAATTATATATGTACTCACTCTGTGTGTGTGTGAATATATACATAATATGTATATATATACATACATATATATATTTATATATACATATATATATATATATATATATGTATATACAGAAATACAGTTCTTAAGAGTTCTTTTTACCTTTTTATGCTTCTCTTGAGTCCTATATTTGAAGGTCAAACTTTTTTGTTTAGTTCTGGTTTTGTCATCAGAAATATATGGAATTCACCTATTTCATTGAATGTCCATCTTCTTCCCTAGAGGAAAATGCTCAATTTAGCAGAGTAGTTTATTGTTGGCTACATACCAAATTCCTTTGCCTTTTGGAATATCAGATTCCAGGCTGTTACATCCTTTAATGTGGAAGCTGCTATATCCTGAGTGATACTTGTGGTGATGACTCAGTATTTGATTTTTTTTTTTTTCTGGCTGCTTGTAGTATTTTTCTTTGGTCTGATAGTTCTGGAATTTATCTACAATATTTCTTAGAATTTTAGTTTTGTCCTGCAGGTGATCAATGAATTCTTTCAATGTCTATTTTACCTTCTTTTCTATGATATCTGCATAGTTCTCTTTGATGATTTTCTGAAAAATAATGTCTATGCTCTGTTTTTCATAATGTATTTCAGGGAGTCCAATAATTTTTAGATTGTCTCTCCTAGATCTGTTTTCAAGGTCATTTGTTTTCCCCTTATTTATTTTACATTTTTTTCTATTTTTTTCATTTTTTTGGTTTTGCTTGACTGATTCTTCTTGCCTTATTGAGTCATTCATTTCAATTTTTTTCAATTCTGAATTTTAGTGTGTTATTTTCTTCATTTACATTTTTTTTTACTTCTTTTTGTATTTTTACAATTGAATTTTTGAATGTGTTGTTTTGTTCTATGGATGTTTTTCATTTCCCAAATTCTGTTTTTTTAGGGAGTTATTTTCTTTTTCCATTTACAAATTGTGGTTTTTAAGAAGTTATTTTCTGTTTTTCTGGGAGTTGTTTTCTTTTCCCAATTTATCAAATCTATCTTTTAATGAGTTATATGCTTTTTCCATATTTCTATGTCTATTTTATGTTGCCTTTTCCAGACTCTCTTGCAAGGCATTAATTTCTTTTCCCCATTTTTCCTCTAGCTTCTTTTAAGATGCTTTCTAAGTTCTTCTAGGGAATTTGTGATGGGGACCAGATTATTTCACCCTTGGAGCTTCATCTGGAGACAATGTGCCTTTAGCCTCCTCAGGTTTTGAAATCTCTTCTTCCCTTTCACCATAAAAGCTGTCAATTGTTAAGAGTTCTCTTTACTTTTTTACTCATTTAAAAAAAATAAGTTAAGGTCTGCCTTTAAGGTGGGAGAAGTTTTCCAAGCAATGGCAGCTGCACTGGGTCAGTGCTGATTCACTCCTGGTGCTTGCTCTGCCATGTGGAGTGATTAGCAATGTCCCAGGGCTCTCTATTGAAGCAGACATTCCCTGGTCTGCTTCCTCCTGCAAACTCTCTGCCTCTTGGATTTCACCACACTGAAACTATTCTGCTCTGGGGCCTTGTTCTGTCTGAACTGGTGTTTAGGGTCAGCTGTTTATGCTTTGCTGCCTCTCTCCTGCTTTTGATTGAAACAGACCTTTTCTGGTCTGTTTCCTCCTGCAAATTCTGTGCTGGCATTTGTACTGGTTACCCTTTCTGCCTCCCTCATGTTTCCAATTGAAACAGACATTTTTTGACAATCTTTGAAATTATTTTCTACTAATAATTTGTTGTACTCCCAATATTTGTGGGTTTTGCCCATCCAGAGCTAATTCAGAGGCTGGATTTCAAAGAAGGTCAGAGAGAAATATGTATCATCTCTGCCATCTTGGCTCCACCCCCCAAACCTTGTTGAACTTTTAATGAATCTATTGGGTTTTTATTTTTGACAAAGTTACTGTAATGATCTGATATTTCTTTCTCTAACTAAATTGAAATAGGAGTAACTGAGGCAAATAGAGTTAGGTGACTTGCCCAGGGTCATACAACTAGTACTTGTCTGCCATTGGATTTAAGCTTATGTCTTTCTTACTGTAGACCTGGTGTTCTCTCCACTGACCTATTTGCCATTTTTAAGAGTAGGAATTATTTACTTCCTTATATTGTATGGCAAGAATGTTGGCCAAAACTTGAAATATTGATATGCTTAATAAAAATACTTATTGATTTATTGAGCTACAATTTCATTATTGTGTAAAGGCAGGTATTATCATGATCAGAAACATTTCAAATCCATAGTGAAAAAATCCCATTTTGCTCTTTGTATCAAAGAAGTCCTTCCCATAAATATATCTCACATCTATGTAGTGATAGACAAATATCTTTCTAATATATAGAGAATCAAAAATATTCTAGCTTCCATTTAAAATAAGATGGATAAAAGTGATTTGAAATTACTAGTATGAAGTGTAAATAATAAAATAAAATCAAAAAAGTAAAATAAAATTTTTTAAAAAGCACCCTTTATCCCCATTGTTTAGCCTTTCTCATAGTCATGAAACTTTGTCTATGCATGATTGTTCACTCTCACTGCAAGAATAAATTTATTTTGGAAACAAGGACAGGAAACTGTCAATGTTGGAAGGCAGTGATTTTGAAAATAAAAAATGCTCTAATAAGACAAATTTGTGGACTAGAAAATCAGGATATCTGTAAATTAGTCCTAGATATGACATTATGTGCATTAAAATTAGACATACCAATTTATGTCTTTGAGTCTGCATGTTCTCATCTGCAAAAATAGGTTGTCCCACATAGATATATTATAGAAGAAGTATGATAATTTTATAAAAAAAATTTGAAAATTATAGAACTTTTCACTGACACACATATTTGCATAATATTGTTTTTTCTATTGAATTCTCAGTTATAGAAGGTCAGATACTTGAAGTATTGCATAAGAAACAAGTAAAATGAAAGAAAAGAAATAGTTGGAGTAGAGCCAAGCCATTTGTTGTTT
This sequence comes from Sminthopsis crassicaudata, assembly GCF_048593235.1. Classification (NCBI taxonomy): domain Eukaryota; kingdom Metazoa; phylum Chordata; class Mammalia; order Dasyuromorphia; family Dasyuridae; genus Sminthopsis; species Sminthopsis crassicaudata. The sequence goes on along the minus strand of NC_133619.1, from coordinate 369,602,291 downwards.
TCATGGATGTGAAGAGTCATTAAATAGAAGAAAGTATACTGATTCCAGAAAGCAGAAAAGCAAGGTTTTGCCAGATACTAGATATATGATTTAGGAAGAAAAAGAATCATACGTTTATTATAAGCATAAGCTATCTACTTCTAGATCATTGATTTCTAGAGTATGATTTCTATTTTCCAAATTTGTGTGGATTCAAATAAATACAATAGTAATATGAATAAGTAATTTTTTTTTTTTGGTTAACTGCTAAACTTTCATTTCTTTCTTTTTTTTAAATTATAGCTTTTTATTTACAAGATATATGAATGTGTAATTTTACAACATTGACATTTGCTAATTTTTCCCCTCTTTCCCCATAACCCCTACCCCCAGATGGAATGTTATGTAACATATGTAACATGTATTGGTTGACCAATACATGTTATATATATTAAAGTATGAGTTAAATATGATATATGTATACATATCCAAACAGTTATTTTGCTGTACAAAAACAATTGGACTTTGAAATAGTGTACAATTAGCCTGTAAAGGAAATAAAAAATGCAGGCGGACAAAAATAGTGGTATCGGGAATTCTATGTAGTGGTTCATAGTCATCTCTCAGAGTTCTTTTGCTAGATGTAACTGGTTCAGTTCATTACTGCTTTACTGGAACTGATTTGGTTCATCTCATTGTTGAAGATGGCCACATATTAATTTAATTAAGAAAATTATAACTAATGTCACTTAAATACTATCAGTAGATTACTAAAAAAAGATGATGAGTGAGGAACTATAAATATGTAGTCAATGCCATTATTTAACATGTATTAAGTTTGGGGGTAATATTAGAAATGATAGGACTTATTTAAGTCAATTTCCTCCTGTTTATATACTATAATCAACATCATCAATAGAATAAAAATCTTTAGGAAATATAAGAAGGAGACAGTGTGACAACATTAGTATTCAGTGAAATGAATGGTTTTGGTGGTTTAGTTAATTATATAAACTGTTATAATGCCTACAATTCATCTTCGTAGTTTAAAGTTACGCTCAGCAGAATTTTTTTCCTAATTGCTCAAGATGCTCCATGATGACATGAACTATATTGATTGCAATAGAAAGATTACAGAATCAAGTCATTGTATTATACAGCTAACACAACTGCTAATAAAGAACAGTAGTGACAGCATAAATTATAATGTGACAGTTAATACAAATGGAGACCCAAGGGGTCTACCTGTACAGTTTGAAAAATCTATTCTCTGTACAGAGATTAGAAAAGGTGAAATAAAACTGTATTTAAAGACACAGAAAACTATATAAAACTTAAAGGCACAAATAGAAATAGATAAATATAGATATACACACACACACACACACATATATATATATATATACATTTACACACTTACAGATACATATAGATACACATGCATGCATATATCTATTAAAGATAAAAATGTCAATCTTAACATACTAGAAGTTGGGAAAGCAAAGAAATTCTGAAGAAAGTTGTGTCAATAAAGTTATGTACAAAGTCTTCTTCATTCAGCTGTCAAAATTACTTTTTACTCATGATACCATTAAGTTACACTGTCACTGAAGCATTTATGATACTATTAGTTCATAACTAATAATGATTTCCCATAATACTCTCTAAATCCCTTTTTCCAGGCTTGCCCTTGCATAGGCAAAGGGCTATACACTAATCAGGCTTTGGAAGTGAGTTATTCATATTGATTAGATGAGGTAGGCCCTTGAGCATGTTACCTTTTTTGAATAATAAATTATATTTTGATTAAAAAGTGGAAGCATTGAATCAAATATTTCAGAATCCTAGGAGGATTTAGAGGCTTTCTGTTTTATATCTTACACCTCCACAATATGATCATTTAGCTTTAATTTAAGCACTACATAATATAAGAGAAATTGATTGTTTCCTGCCATTTATTTTAGTAGGCCATTCTGGGAAACCCATTAAAAATATTTACTTTAGTTTTGAAGCTATAAAACATCTATGTTGTATTTCTACTTATCCCTCATAAGACAAAAATAAAAAGTGTAATGCACATTATATGTGACAGCCATTTAAGTTATGGAGAGAGTAATCAGACTTCTCTTATGTTTCCTTTCTCACATTAAACATGGTCATCTTTCAAGTCATCCTCATATGTCACGATCTGAGTCCCTTTGCCCTTCTGGTTACCTTTCAATAGAATCATTATATCTCCTCTAAAAGATTGAAGTCCAAAAATAAATATAATATTCCAGATATTTGTCTAGAGTACATGGAAATGGCATTGTATATTTCAAAGCTATGCAAATGTGGCAAAGTCCATGAACTATATTTATAATTTTAATAGAGTAGATGATCTTTTTTTACATTTTTTATTTATTCAAAATCATATATAAAATAAGAAAAATAGAAAAAAAAAAGAAAAACAATAAAGAAAAAAAAAAAAACAAAACACACAAGAAATAATAAGCATTTTCATGTGCCCAGCCGAACATGAGGGAAGATTCAAAATATGTCAAAATAATATTTCCATTTCAAAAAATCACATAGAATAATAGTGAAGATTTTATATCCATGTTGTCTACTTTTTTCTTTGGTTCCTTGTAGGTTATTCTTTTGTTCTTTACTGTACACATTTTGCTCTATTATTTTTTTCACTTTCATCCCCCTCACATTCTCCATGCAGCTACAGTACAGCACACATATCTTTACATATATTTATACAGTCACACACACATTAATATGCCTACATATACACACATACATACTCAATTACACATATGTATACCTATACACACATATAAAAATATATACTTACATATATGTATACATATAGACATATATATATATTTACACATATGTGGTCATACATCTAAACTGATATAAGTATGTCTGATATGTAATGTAGATTTTACTCTTAATTAAATGTTTGTTTGACTTTCTCTGAAATCAGATTACTTTCCCTAATTTTTAAAATTAATTTTATAATTATAATTTTTTTTGACAGTACATATGCATGGGTATTTTTTTTTTTACAGCATTATCCCTTGTATTCACTTTTCCAAATTTTCTCCTTCCTCCCTCTACTCACTCCCCTAGATGACAGGCAATCCCATATATATATATATATATATATATATATATATATATATATATATATATATATATATATAAATGTGTTACAGTATATCCTACATACAATATATGTGTGTAAAACCAAATTTCTTGTTGCATGGTAAGAATTGGATTCCAAAGGTATAAGTAACTTGGGTAGAAAGACAATAGTGCAACCATTTTACACTCATTTCCCAATGTTCTTTCTCTGGGTGTAGCTGTTTCTGTCCATCATTGATCAACTGGAACTGAATTGGATCTTCTTTATATTGAAGATATCCACTTCAATCAGAATCTATTTTCATACAAATAGTGATCTCCTGGTTTTGCTCATTTCACTCCAAGCCTCCCTGTATTCATCCTGCTGGTCATTTCTTACAGAGCAATAATATTCCATAACATTCATATACCATAATTTACCTAACCATTCTCCAATAGATGGGCATCCATTTATTTTCCAGTTTCTAGCCACTACAAAAAGAGTTGCCACAAACATTTTGGCACATATAGGTCCCTTTCCCATCTTTAGTATTTCTTTGTGCTATAAGCCCAGTAATAGCACTGCTGGATCAAAGGGTATGCACAGTTTGATAACTTTTTGGGCATAGTTCCAAATTGCTCTCCAGAATGGCTGTATTCTTTCACAACTCCACCAATAATGCATCAGTGTCCCACTTTTCCTACAATTAGAGTCAGTCCTCTATATGTTTTGGAATTGAGGCCTTTACCAGAACCTTTAACTATAAAAATATTTTCCCAATTTGTTACTTCCCTTCTAATCTTGCTTGCATTAGTTTTGTTTGTACAAAAGCTTTTTAATTTGATGTAATCAAAATGCTCTATTTTGTGATCAATAATGATCTCTAGTTCTCATTTTGTCATAAATTCCTTCCTCCTCCACAAGTCTGAGAGGTAAACTATCTTATATTCCTCTAATCTATTTATGATATCATTCTTTATGCCTAAATCATGAACCCATCTTGATTTTATCTTGGTATATGGTGTTAAGTGTGGGTCCATATCTAATTTCTGCCATACTAATTTCTAGTTTTCCCAACAGTTTTTTTCAAATAATGAATTCTTATCCCACATTTTGGTATCTTTAGGTTTGTCAAACACTAGATTGCTATAGTTGTACCCTATTTTGTCCTATGTACCTAATCTGTTCCACTGATCGACTAGTCTATTTCTTAGCCAATACCAAATGGTTTTGATGCCTTATAATATAGCTTTAGATTAGATACAGCTAGACCACCTTCATCTGACTGTTTTTCATTAATTCCCTTGAAATTCTCGACCTTTTATTCTTCCATATGAATTTTGTTGTTATTTTTTCTAGATCATTAAAATAGTTTCTTGGTTGAGTAATTGGTATAGCACTAAATAGATTAATTTGGAGAGTATTGCCATCTTTATTATATTCACTAGGCTTATCCAAGAGCACTTAATGTGTTTCCAATTTTTAAAATCTGACTTTATTTTTGTGGCAAGTGTTTTGTAGTTTTACTCATATAATTGCTGACTTTTCTTTAGTAGATGGATTCCCAAATATTTTCTACTCTCGACAGTTGTTTTGAATGGAATTTCTCTTTGCAACTCTTGCTGTTGCAATTTGTCAATGATGTATAAAAATGCTGAGGATTTATATGGATTTATTTTGTATCCAGCAACTTTTCAAAAGTGGTGAATTATTTCTAAAAACTTTTTATTAGAATCTCTGGGGTTCTCTAAGTATACCATCATATCATCTGCAAAAAGTGATAGTTTGATATCCTCATTACCTACTGTAATTCTTTTTCCTCTATCGTCTCCGCCATCTTGGCTCTGCCCCATTTTTTTTTTTCTTCTGATGAATTCTACTTCTAATTTTTTATAGTGTTTGTGTATACCTTTTTTCTTATCCTTTTATTCTACAACTTAACTGCCTAGCTATAATTTAATCTCCCTCCATACATAGATCCTTCCCTTATCTCTTTTACTCATCTTTTCCCTCCCTCTTTATTCTATTCCTATTTATCTACAGATCTTGTCCTATTCTCTTTAATCTAAAGACTCTTCTGTTCTCCACCTTATGCTTTAACATAATTTCCCTCTCTCTTTATCTCCTTCCCATTAATCCATGCAACTTTTCCCACAGCAATGAATCTACACACCTTTCTATACTCCACCTTATCCTATTCCCATCCACCTTATATTTTTATATGTTTTGGAGGGTGCTATATCCTTCTTGGTATGAATATGTCAGATATCATTTTGAGAATAAACTTTAGGCCATTTCAATAGAGGGAGAATGATGAAATTAGAAAAGCAAATACAAAGCTGGCATAGATATTTTCTATTTTATTAATGGAGAACTCAGATATCCAGATATACCTCCAATTTTCTCTTGACCATAAAAGAACAGCTAATAAATTTACAACTCAATTAATTTTTAATTTCTACTCCTCAAAATATCTATGAAGCATAATAGAAAACTTACTTTTGTGTTGATTCTGATTGACAAGGAAAGAAATTTTGCTGAAGGTAAATGGCATAATTTTACCTCATGATATTACTGTAGCTATCACACCATAACATTCATTATAAGAGGAGAAAGAGATATGTGTTTGCAGGAGGAATCAGGTAATCCAACATATTTCAGAGAAAAAAAAATTCAAACTGTTCAGAGGAAAGATAGGGAGTAATCTGATTTTTTTTAAGGAAAATGTGGTTCAAGTGCAATGGGGAGCTGTCAAAAACAAAATTCAATAAACAGAATGAAAGGAATTCTCATATAGATGAATCGGATGTTCATCTTAAAGAGACTGATTTGGATATATGTTGAGTTATCAATTGAAATGGTACCAATATGTACCATAATTTGTTTCCAGTTATTTTTCTACTACAAAAATATTTTAACTTAAATATATGTTATGTATAGAAAATAAATTTTACTTTTATAATGTTTTTATCTTTTGTTTTGCACTCTCTTATTTTTATATATAGCTAGATTTTCATTTCTAGAAATATATATATAAATAATATAGATAAACCAATATTTAGATCTAAGTTTAAAATAGACTATACAGATCTTATTTTGATCTTATTAATGACTTTACACAGAGGCCAAATGCAGCTAAAAACATGTAATTCAATAATTGTTTAATATGTTAAAGACAAGGTAAAATTTGAATCTAGGCTCCTGGTTTCAAATTCTGTACTCTTTCTAAGCCATATTAGAATTTTTGCAAAGGTAGAAGGAGAAAGAAAAAAAAAAACACTTGAATGACTTAATTTTCAAATATTTTATGAAACTAATATTATTGGCTTGAATGCAATGAAACTGTTTACTTTATATCAAATGATAATACATCTCAAAGTATTATCTTGCTCAACTTTAAATCTGATACCTGAATTTATTTTCATCATGTAATTTCTCAAAAAAAAACTTATTCAACTATGTTTTTAAGATTTCTTATAAAGACCATATCACATTCTGTTGAACATAATTCTGTCAAAACATCCATGTGTGTGGTATGTGGATGTGTGTGTCTGTATCTGTGTGTGTGTCTCTGTGTGTGTCTGTGTCTATGTTCAACTATCTAAATATATTCTGGGTGAAGACTGGTGAATGGAGTGACTGATAAAATTGAGCATTGAGGTTTTTAATTCACAAATTAAATGTGCCTATAACAAGTTCCACTTTTAACTTCTATAGCTTATAAAGGGAACAAAAAGCATTCCAAACATTTTGCACATCATTAGAGTAAATACATAAGTGGATGAGTAGTATGAAGTAGTCAGTATTTTCCCCTGGGGTCTATAAGTTATGAAAAACAAGTTTGTGAATAATATTTGCTTGCCACTTTGTATTCAGGTCTCCTAATTCTTCATCCAGGCTTAAGTGATTTTTCAAATTTTTTTTGGCGTGGGGGTCGAGAGAAGTTTCCATAGTTGGAATAAATAGTTCTAACAACTTTAAACAGATTGTGTAAATTATATGTACAGAAAACATAATTATTTATTTCAAAACATAAACATCTCCAAAGGCATAATTTGATTTTATATTGCTTTATGATGCTGAATAAGACAGAAAAAAATCTATGAAACAACAAAGTAAGATTTCAAAGACAAGCTGTACATGGAACATATCACTTTTGTTTACAATTGTTTCTACTACTACTACAAAAATGCTTCCCCTGAAAATTGTTATGAAAATTTGTTTCTGAAGGTACAGTAGAGATATTTGAGTTTCTGAATTATAACATTTCTCAAACTTACAAGGATCTCAAAAAGCATTTAATTCAAACCTCTAAATTTTAATTAATTTTATCAGTTATTCTTTCTTCTACCCACTGCTCACCCCAACCAAAATAAAATAAAATAAGCCTTCATAATATCAAATGTGAATGTTATAGTAAAAGTAAAACATACTTTCATACTGGTTTTATATATATATATATATATATATATATATATATATATATATTATGTCTGAGTATTTTGTGTGTGTGTGTGTGTGTGTGTGTGTGTGTGTGTGTGTGTGTGTGTATTAATGATAGGTAGACATTCATCAGCATTTTATCTTCCATGTAATACAACTTCCCATTAATGAATTTAAGTTGATATTAAAAAAAAAATTAGATCATTTCACTAATTTAATGTCCCATTTCCCCTTCTGTTATTATTATTATTATTATTATTATTATTTTTGCTGAAAGTAGATATGAGGGACATTGCTCAGTGAAGTATATTACTTCTTCCTGGTTATTTGCTCTTTTAATTTATTCCTGTTGAACACTCATAAGCATATGTACATGCATTCTATCCCATTCCTTCTCAGGCCATAGCATTAATGGAATAAATTTTATTGTGTGCATGTATAAATATCTTTGGATTGAGGAGAAATAAAGAAAAGAATGTACTGAGGTTAAATATAAATATATATATCTAAATATTATATTTATTAATATATTATTATATAAATAAATAAATATAAATAAAAACTCTTTACTTTAGACTGTGCTTATTAGAGGAAAATTAGCAAAAAAAGATAGCTGGGGAGGTAGAAAGTCAAATTAGTATATTTCCATTTTATTGGATTTAAGCAGGATACTCTATGGAGTAGGAGCTTAGAAATGTTAGTAGAAGTGGAGAGTCACTCTCAAGAGCTATTGATGACAAACTAATTCAAAGACTTCAAATGATTTACTCCACCCAGGAGGATTCTGACTCTTAATTAAGATATGTTTGTAGTTGAGGTCTATGAATAAATTTAAATATCATTATATGTTCATAATAATTTAGTATTTATATATTATTTCATAATGTATTAAGTATTTTTAAAAGTTTGCAGTGCAGATAATATTGGGAAATTTTCTTGTGAAAAAAATGGCATTTTTATTTGGAACTTTTAAGTCAAGAGAGTCAAGAAACAGAAAAAAAGTAATTACAATCACAGGGGACAGCCAATGAAAATGCTCTGAAAGGGGTCAGTTTGAGTGGTTTGCATAGCTTATGGGAAATAGGGTATAAGGTTTAAGAAAAATTGAAAAATTGAAAAATGTAGGAGATCAGTGGGGTGGTTAATATGAAATTTACATGCCAAATATTTATACTTGTTCCTGGAAGTATTATGGAGCTGTTAGAGCATATTGAATAGAAAAAGAAAATGGTGAAGCCTGAGTTTTTTAAAAGTTACTAAGGCCATGGCATACAGGATGATTTGGTATAGAGAAACTTGAGATAGGCAGTCTCACAAGCAGATTATCACATGATTTTAAATGTAAGATGATGACATCTTGCACATGTGTTGTCATGTCAGAGGAGAAAAGAAGGCATATTTGAGAAAGATTATGAAAATAAAATTAGTAAGTCTTAGCAACAAATTGTAATATGGGATGAGAGAGAGAAAAGTATAAGATAAACTTTAGGGTACAAGCTTCGATGAAATGAGAATGCAATAGTCTCAAAACTAACAGAGAATTAGAAAAATACAAATAAAAATAACTTTTAGATTCTATCTCACATATTAGATTGGGTAAAAGGAAAGGAGATGAAAATGGCAAATACTAATGGGGTATATAAAATTCAGATATTAAAAACTAAACTGTTGGTAGAAATGTAAATTGATCCAACAATTTTGGAGAACAATCTGTAAATTATACCTGAAGTGTTATAAAACTCTACCCAGCAATACCATTATTAGTTCAGCTTCCCAAGTGGTCAGGGGGAAATGAAAAGAACCTATATATTCAAAAATTAAATTTAAAAATAAAGGTTCTTTGTGGTGACAAAGAATTAGAAATTCAGGGGATGTCCATTAATTATGAAGTGGCTAATTAAATAAATGTGCACTATGATTGGAATGGAATACTATTGTACTCAAGAATCAGGTTTACCCTATTTGGTTTACAAATGTTCACTATGAAAATTCAATCAAAGATGTTTCAGTAATTTTTTTCACAGTTTTCTTTTATTTCAGATAACTTTTCAACAGAGGGAAAAGAACTTACATGTTAAAAAAAAAAAAAACCAAAAAACATTTATAGCATTGTTTTTGTGGCAAAGCATTGGAAATTAGGAGAATACCCATCAACTGGGAGATGAATTAACAAGTTGTGGCATATAAATATAAACAAATATTATTGTGCTATAAGAAATGAGTAGCAGGCAGATTTCAGAAAAACTTGGAGAGACTTCCATGAACTGAAGATGAGCAAAATGAGCAGAACTAGGAAAACATGCAGTAACAGCAGCATTGTATGATAATCAACTGTGATTGATTTAGCTGTTCTCATCAAACAATGAACTAAGATAATTCTAAAAGATTAATACTGAAAAGTACTACATATTCAAAGAAAAAAAAATTTGATGAACTCTGAAAGCAGAATGAAGCATATTATTTTCACTTTATTTTCCACAGTTTTCTTTATCAATATTTTTGTCTTTTACAACGTGATTGATATGAAAATATGCTTTATATGACTGCACATATTTAATATTTATCAAATTGATCACAAATTATGAGAAAGCATGGTAGTGGAATATTTGGAATCCCAAATATTGTTTAAAAATCAATGATAACATTGTATTTACCTAGTTTTTTAGTTTTTTTTTGGGGGGGGTTTTATATGTATATATATATATATATATATATATATATATATATATATATATATATATATATATATATTTATATTTAAATACACAGTTCTTTATGAATCATGTTGGGAGAGAAAAATCAGAACAAAAGGGAAAAAGCACAAGAGGAAAAAAACAACAAAAAAGAAGAGATTATAGTATAAGTTGATTTACATTCAATCTTTATAGTTATCTTTCTGGATTCAGATAAATTTTTCTGTCCAAAATTGATTGGGATTGTCTTGAATAATTGAACCATTGAGAAGAACCAAGTCTTTCAAGTTGATCATAACATAATCGTGCTGTTATTGTGTGCAATGTATTCCTAGTTCTGCTTGTTTTATTTAGCATGAGTTCATGTAAATCTTTCCAGGCCTTTCAAAAATCAGCTTGTTCATCATTTTTAATAGAACAATAATATTTCATTAGCTTCATATACCCCAAATTATTTAGTCATTCCCCACCCAAGTGTTCTCAATGTTTTAATAGAAATGGATGCTATATTTTGTCAAAACCTTTTTCTGCATCTATTGAGATTGTCATGATTTCTGTTTGTTTTGTTATTTATATTCTTGATTATAGCAATAGTTTTCCTGATATTGAAGCAGTCCTGTATTCCTGCTATAAATCCCACTTAGTCATAGTGTATTATACTGCTACTAAGTTGTTGTAATCTCTTTTCTAATATTTTATTTTAAAATTTTCCACCAATATTTATTAGGGAGATAGTTTTGTAATTTTCTTTCTCTTTTTTTGTTCTTCCTGGTTAAGTATCAATACTATATTTGTGTTGTAGAAAGAATTTGGCAGGACTCCTTATTTGTCTATTTTTCCAAATAGTTAACATAGTATTAGAATTAATTGTTCTTTAAATGTTTGGTAGAATTGACTTGTAAGTCCATCTAGCCTTTGAGATTTTTTTTTGTTGTGTCTTGCTTCCTAGAGCTTCCAAGTTGTGGTGACAAAATGTACTGTGATTTCTAGAGCCCCCATGCCAGATTGTTGTGTGCTTTCTAGAGCCCACAAGTTGTGGTAACAAAATGTACTGTGCTTTTCTTGGGGTGGTAAAATATACCATGCTTTCTAGAGCCCCCATGCTGGTGCAGTTAAAATATACCATCTCAGTGTAGGAGTGATGAAGTGAGGCGCCTAAAGATGGTGGAAATATGGAGTCTGTTTATAACAAGTTCTTTCAACCTTATATACCCTCATATCCCTATATAACCAAAGCAACTCTGTTCATGCCCTAAATATATACTGCACATGTGGGAACACATAAACAACTTGTTATTGTATGCAGATTGGCACCTGGTATCACTCTGTTTCAACTACAACACAAGTTGTTCACTGCCTTCTGACTTCTCAGGAAAGCAGAGAGCCCTTAGGAAAGATGGGAAGCAGAACTAGACATTGTTAGCAGGTTGCCTTTGGGCTGAAGGGTCTTATGCCTTAGCCAGAATCCCCCTACTATCTGTGACCCTTTACAATTAATGACCTGCTCAATTTATTTTTATAAAATGGAACTATTTAAGGAATTTATTTCCTCATCTGTTAATCTGGGCAATTTATATTTTTTGTAAATATTTATCCTTTTAATTTAGTGTCAGACTTGGTGACATACAGTTGGCCAAAATAGCTCCTAATTATTATTTTATTTTCTTTTTCATTGCTGGTAAGTTCACCCTTTTCATTTTTGATGGTAGTGATTCATAATGCTTCTCACTACATAAATTTGGGGAAAGCATGAAGTTCTATTCAAAAGTAATTTTCTGATTAGGATTGAAATCAATGGAGTGAAGTAAAAATACCCTAAAAGAATAATTAAAAGAAAATTTATTTTAGGGGAATTAGTGTTTGCCACTTATTAAAGTCCTTTACAGGAAAGGAAAATTTATTTATTCTGCGTCAACTGAAAATTTTATGAGTTTGCCACCTATGTCTTCATGCACTGTATAGAAATGATTAACAACTTAACAATTTGGACATCTATATCTGGATAACCTCCACTAGAGATCTGCCTCTGACATTGGCCCTTAATTTTAAGTGAATTCAGAACAGTTATATAATGAGTTCCCAAAGCATTTGCAGAATGTTCTAATCTTAATCTGAAAATAGTCACTATGAAATAATCAACTTTACTCCATACAAATTTCTTTAAAGATTACTATGATTGCAGTCCATAAAACTCTGATTTTATGGAATTATGTTCTATTGAAAATATAAAAAAGTAAATTTCAGATATAATTCCAGGATTAGTCTAGATAAAATTGTGACCAAAGTAATTTATTTTAAAAATATTTTCTCTATTCCTTCATTTCACAAATGTTATTTTACCAGGTATTGTGTTATACCCTGGCTATGTAACAAATTTCCTTCTCCTTACCTTTTAGAATTCACACATAGGGGAAGAAAACATTAGAAAACAGCAACAGAATTGCAAATATCTGACAGAAAATCTGGGTTTAGATCCTTCAAGTACATATCATTATCTATGTGAACCTTGAAAAATTTCTTAAAATTGCTGTCTCATTATCTGTAAAATGTAGGTGATAATATCATTACTTATTATACCAAATCATTGTGATAAAAGTACCATGAAATTACTCAATATTATACTCATGTGAGTTGTTAGAAATTATAATTTCATCATTTAGATCTTTAAATGTCTCAAGATCTATAAAATCAGGATGGTACGGTTATAGAAAAAATTTTGATCTGTCAAGACCTGAATTTAAGCACTAGGTATAAAACATTAGTTTTTGTTTTTGGTTTTGTTTTGTTTTGTTTTGTTTTTTTTGTTTTTTTGCTTTGTTTTGTTTTGTTTTTCCAAAATGTGAACAAACGTCTTTTTGGGATGGTAATCCCCTTATCTTTTAATTGGGGATGATAATTTTATTAAATTCACAGAATTTCTTTATTTTAAGTGACTCAGAGAACAGATTATATAAACTGTACTTGATCTGTCATCTCTTTTTAAGTTTCCCAACATCTATTTATGCATTCTCTAGCTGAAAATTTCTAGTGAATTGAAGAATCCACAATTTCCCAAAATAGTTTATGATCTTTTATGGCAGTTCTAACTGTTATAACAGGCATAAATTTGACTGCAATTTTGATACATTGCTCTTAGTTCTGCCTTTGAGAGCCAATCCAAATGATTATAATCTTGGTTTCAAGTGATAATCTTTAATCCTATATGGGGTGAGGGGGAACAGTCATTCCATTCTTCTCTATATCTTGTCTAATCTAGTCTTAACATTCCCATTTTGTTTGAATATGGCATAAACGCATATTATTTTTATCATGATTGATCTGTGGATATTCTCCAGTTTATTAGTGTGGTTTCTAAAAAGTAGATTCAGAAACTGAACATATTCCCCTAATAACTACCACTTATACAATAGGGTGTTTGTGATTAATGCATTTGCAAATTCTATAATATAGCATAATTAGCTTAGATTCAAGAATAAAATAATCCTCTAATCCTCTGCTCATAATCCCATTTTATATATATATATATATATATATATATATATATATATTACCTTCCCCTTAGTGTATAATTTCCTTGCGAGCAAGATTATCTTTTTCATTTCATTTTGTGCTACTATGGCTTAACACAGCATTTTGTCCAGTATATTTAAAATATTTTTCCCATTTATTCATCACACTAGATTGGTGTTTATCATGAGTATTTTTAACTTAACCTTTAGCATTTCCATAGAAGTTCCATTATATATTGGAAAATAATTCTTGAGAAAGTCATTGATCAATGTCTTATTAATATTTACTTATGTTTATTAACTTTAAAAATAACATTAAGTTGCTTTTAGACTACTTTAAAACAATTTGTGAGGTTAACAATCTTCTGATTTCAACCAAAGAGAGGAGGGAAAATATTCAATTAAATACAATATTTATATTCATAAGTAGTCTATGTTGAATTCTGAGCTCTTTACTAAACAGTTAGGGATGGAACAGATTGGTTGAATGCATTAGAACATGTATTCTCTTGACCTTGGGTATAAATTTTTAAAAGCCTAAAATCCCTTTTAGCAACTAACTCTATTACTTTCATATTTAACTAATTAACTTTGGCAACTACTTACTTTATAGCCTTTCTGTTATCCTACTAATATGATTCCTCATTCACTTCTAGGATTCCTATCAAACTTTAGGGGAATATTTCATCAAAAGTCAAAATTGCCTCTCTGCCAAAAAAATATTTTTCTTCACCTGAAGAAATTAACCATTTAAAATTTTGAAGTTCTACCTTATATCTGTCAAATTGTCAAAGATAAAAAAATAACATTACATATTTACAGAGATAAATGAAGATGGGTCCATTGGTGTATTCTTGGTAAAGTCCTGGATAGACCTAACTATTCTAAAAAGCAGTGTGATATTATAAACAAAACTTTGCTAAATAATGTATGTTCTTTGGCTGAGATATACCAAATATGTTTGTACCCCAAAGAGATTAAAGAAGAAAATATATGAATAAAATATTTGTAGCAATTATTTTGTGGTTGCAAACAATAGCAGCAGGAAACTAAAGAAATGCCTACCAATTGGAGAATGGTGAAACAAATTATTGTGTGAATTTTGGTGCTAAGAAATGAGGGAATTAAAGTTATTTCAAAAAGACAAAGAAATACTTTTTATGAAATGATACATATTAAAGCAAACATAGCCAAAGAACAATTTATATCATAAAATCAATATAATAAAAAAAGTAGATTTGAAGATTTGAAAATGAAGGGAGCAGAACCAAGAGAAAAATTATATGGTGTACTGGGAAAAGTGTTGCTAATTTATATATATATATATATTATTGTTCTCTTGTTATCTGTAAAACAATATGTTTTTAAAACTTTTGAGTTTCAGTTTTTTTTTCCCTTTCTTTCCCCATAATCCTACATTCAATCCATTCAGAAGGCATAATAGTAATTGAAGTTATGTAAAAAAATAATAAAAACTTCAAGAAAAACAAAGTTTGAAAAATATGCTTCAATCTGTATCAGTCATAAGCATTTGTTTCTCTGAGTATGGATAGCATTTTCATCATAACGCCTTCAGAGTTTTCTAATGGATCTTTGTATTGCTAAAACTATCATTCATTCATAGATGATCACTTTATTATACGCTATTACTTTATATGGAGTACATTTCACTTCTAGATGCTTTTTTGAATGGAATAGAGAAAAAGAAGATCAGTGAATTGGACATGCAGGAAAAAAAGCTAAAAAAAACCCCTCCTAATTAAATAGCAAATTTGAAATTCTAAAAATAAAAGAGAGATCAATAAAAGTAAAAGTAAGAAAACTATTAAACTAATAAAAAACAAGAGTTTATTATGAAAATAAAAACAGAATAGGTAAATCTTTATTTAATTTCAATAGAAAAAGGAAAGAAGAAAATCAAATTGCTGGTATCAAAATGAAAAGGATGAACTTTCTATGTGAATAGATTCATTGTCAAATAGGTAATTAGCTGCAAGTGCTTGGTTATCTGATTCAAGCACACCTTTTAAGAGTTTCAGCACTTTGCATCTCCTGCTTTCTTTAGTGCCAGAATAGAGAATGGATTGAATTAGATAAAGACTTGAGGCAAGCAGACCCATCAGCAGGCTATTGCAATAATTAAGGTATCAGGTGATAAAGACCTGCACCAGAGTGGTGGGTGGCATTGTTGAAGAAGAGAAGGGGGCATATTGGAGAGAATTTGGAAAAATAAAATCAACATTCCTTGGCAATTGTTTGGATATGGTGGTAGGGAGAGCTGTTGTGGTGAGAGACATAGAGGAATCTAGATCACTTCCAGATTTTAAGCCTAAGGCAAAAAACGATACTATTCCTTTCTTTAAAGCAGGATTTCTTATACTGGCATTTTTAAACTTGATTTTTTAAATATATATTTTAATAACTTTTAGTATAATTTATTTCCTTTGTATACAACATGTTTTATTTTATGCATTTAAAAACATAATTTCTATAACAATTTACCAGACTGGGAAAAGGAACTATGGCACAAAAAAAGGTTAAAAATGCCTATCTTAAAGTCTCAAATTCGTTGAAACCACTTATCTTCTTTTTTAGTTTATACATTATGCTAAAATCATTGCTCATTCTGATAATGTGTGATATAGAAGAATCAACAGCAGGAAATATGTTCACTCCTCTTTCTGGAGATTTCAAAAATAAATAAGTCCTATCAATTCTATAATTAAAATATACCATATGTTAGGGCATTCCTATTGCCATCACCCTAGTTAGTGTCCTCTTGTCAGTGGTTTACTATACCATATCTTTACTGTAGACCATCTTTCCTTTTATCCATCCTATGCAATATGTCCAATTTAACCTTTTTTTACACCCAACACCACTCTCTTTTCACACACATCCTTGTCTTTTGAGTAAAATCCATATTCCTTTTACTCTGACTTAATTCCATGTTAAATTTATGTTTACTTGGCTTTTTCAATATTTTTCAAATGTTACACCATTCCCTATAGTGCATTTCACTTAATATTCCCTGAACAGTTAGAATTCTTTTTTCATTGGCTCTGCTCATGTTATTATTCACCCTAGATTTGGAAATACTACTCAATTCATAAAGACTTCATCCATGAAAGGATTAGTAGAATTAGATATGCTTTTGTCTTCCCCCCCTTTGAATTGCTGAAAAACATTTTGTTTTGTTTTGTTTCATTTTTTTCCAATTTTATCAATGATTGTATTTTACTTCTTATTTTATGAGTATATTTTATCTCTCCAAATAGATTCTAAAGACCTTGAAGGTAAGAGCCATTTCTTATTAATAAATATGTCTAACACATCACAGAGCAAATAGTGGAACAAGCTGAGTCAATAAGCATTCATTTATTATTTACTATATACTTAGGCACCCAGATTAGACAGATTAGGCAGATTAGGCAGCTAAGTGGTTATGAAAGTTCACCCAAAAGTCAAAGAGGTCTGAATTCAAATTCAATCCTTGACATTTATTAGCTGTTTTACCCCTGGGTGTTGGTCCTAATTCACTTGAGAAGAAAATGGCAAATCAGTTCAGTTACTCTGCCAAGAAAATTCCATGGCCAATATAGTTCATGAGTTCACAAAGTATTGGATGGTAGTGAATAAGTGAAAAGTATATATTCAGAGTATATTAACTTTAAAAGAATTGTAAGAAATTGTTTGAAAGACATAATGAAGGACATATATGTTTAGAAAAGTTAATAGTATGGTGCTAAATCACCATCTAGTTCATCTTTCTTTGCAGGAACTGTGTTTCAGACTTGAAGGAAATAGAGAATCAGGGAGATAAACACAAGAATAGAGAAATTTCCAGATATTTGATAGAACCATGGAGTCAGTAGCTGGGCGATTTTGAGTGAGGAATATCTAGGAAGTCAAGATCTATGGATCCTAGAGGTTTCTTTATTATTTTTTTTTTTTTCTTCTTAAAGTAACAGGGAGTCAATATAGTTTACTGGATTTGGGTGTGACATGAGCAGTCCTGTTTTAAGATGATCAATTTGAAAAGTGAATGGAGTATAAACAAAAGTTGAAAGAGACTTGAAGCAAGGAAACCAACAGGCAAACTGTTATGGCAATTTAGGCTTGAGGGAATGAGGGACTGGTGAGGGGTATTGGCATTGTTAGTGAAGAAAAATGGTTTTTATGAGAAATATTACAAAGATAAAATTGACAATATTTCATAACTGATTGGATAGATTGTACTCAAAAATGCTTTTTGAATGAATTAATACATCTTTAGATCAATGAAATGGAGAAATTAATAGTTTTATAATGAATAAATGATACGATTAGAATTTTACTCACCTTCTGGTTTCAGTTTTATAAGCTAGTCATTTTCAAAATTTGAGTCTAAAATGGAAATAACTATTTCCTTTGTGTCCCTTATCTTTTTATTCCAAGATGTATTTGATGGAAGCTTGGGAATAAAACTAAAAATAAATATTCAGTGCTTAAATTCTTGACCAGAATTAAAATGAAACAATGATTCACTTAAAAATATACTTTCATATTACATTTCAATAATTTGAGAAAATAAATAGATTTAATCACTGATGTGAAAATCATTTAGTGTAATATTAAATAGTAAAAATAAAAACAAAAAAAAATTGGGTTCAACAACTCCTATTTGGAAGGTACTGTTAAGAGTTCTGAGCAGACAGAAACAAAAAGAAGACAGTCAAACCCTTAAGGTTCTCAAGTTCAATCAGGATTTAGTAAAATAATAGTTTTATGCAAGCACCAAATTTAAATATCATATATGTGATGAAGATTCTAAGCCTTCACTAGAAATGCAGATCTGATACCAATATTTAAATTCATTGTTCCTTGTATCTAACCTTCAGTTTTAACATTAACTCTATCCTGAATGTCTAAAGAGCACTCTATAGTCAGAAATGCTTTTCACTCATGGCCCATAAATGTTAATGCAAACATCATTGTGTTGTGAAAGATAGTAAATAAGGAAAACAAATCATTTTATTACATGTACTCTCTGGGCATTTATAATAAGCTCCAAATATCTCACTGGTAAATAATGAATGCTAGTTCAGATTCTCAGCTACAATTTATGCAATTTTGAACCTCCATCTAGAATATTAAACATTGGTGATATGTGTTTGTATAATTTTTTAACATTAACTTTTAAAACATGAACGAAACAAAGAATATTTCATAATTGAAAATACTTTAAATGCTATTCATTTAAATCTTGACCTGCCTTTCAGGAGTACTTGATGGAAAAATGCATTTCAGATATTTTATTATTTATCTGTTTGTTTTTCTGGGGTGGGGGAGAGTTCTCTTCTTTCTCAAATGGCAGTTGAATAAATCCAGTGCCTTTTCTTAATGGCTCATCAGGTCAAGCTATTTATTCATCACCAGGAGTTGATGTTGAAATTGGATTTTGTAGAAATAATTATGATTCCCTGAAGAAAGGATTATGCTTATTCACACTAAACAAGAGTTAAAAAAATGAGCATGGGAACCAAGACTCTTATTCCCAATAGATACTGTTTTCAAATAAGTCACTTTTACTGGAGAGCATGAGATCTTTATTACAACCGACATTTGCCACAAAATACCTCTTCTCATTTCAACTGATTGTCTTGTCCATTCACATAAATCATATATAATATTAATAATTTGTTTTATGTATACAACATTTTACTCTTTATAACTTTGTAAGGAAAAACTACTAACATAAGATATAATCATATAATGATCATATAATCTTATACCTGAAGGTAATCTTAGAATTTATCTAATTCATTTAAATTTTACAAATGTGTTGGTTGTTTCCTCTTGTTTGGACTTTGTTCTCAAAGAAGACCATATCATCAGGGAGGTAATGCCATGACATGCAAATGAATAAGATTTAAGTGAGGGAGGCCTGTGCAAAGTTATCAATTTCACATTTTCCTCTGAAGCAATTTAGTTCCACTGGCAAGATAGAGATTAAGAAGGCTGAAAATAGCCCTGGATGCAATGGGAGACTTTGTTGTTGTTTTTGTTTTTGTTTTTGTTTTTGTTTGTTTTTGTTTTTGTTTTTTAATTAATTTAATTAATTTAATTTATTTAATTCATTAATAAGTCCCAGTTTAACTAAGTCAATGACCAATCTTTGATTAAGGCTAGGTAAGAAATGACACAGAAAATACTCTCTTTCAAATGCACATGGTGTGCATGTAGATTTTTGTATACATATACACCTATGTGTATGTGCGTGTGTGTGTGTGTGTGTGTGTGTGTGTGTGTGTGTGTGTGAAGGGGAAGACCCTCTGAGTTTCTGGTCAAAACAGAAACCCCACTGCAATAAGACCCCAACAATGATCAAATGAGGCTTAGCCTGGGACCTTTGTCATTCCATGACAGCCAGAGAAATTTAAGTTTAAGATATGGTCTTATCTCTTATACCTCACAGTATCTTTAAAGGTTTTGGTGAACTGAATTTATATATCTTTGGGCAGAAGGGGAGAGAATGATACCTATGGGGACAGGAAGTGAAAGGAAAGAAGAAATCACAAAAATAAAGGAAGAACTGTGCTGCTAACTAGCCAGTTCTAGTTGGCCAGTCAATAAATATGTATTAAGTGTCTAGAATGTGACAGTGTTAAACCCTCGAGATACAAAGAAAGACAAAAAAAAGATTTTTTTTTCTCTCAAGAAAAGTAAATTCTATTTGTGAGAGAAAATATAATGTCTATGTACATCTAAGACATGTATTTTATAAACAGAAGGTAGATTCAGAGGGAAGCCACTACCAATGGCATGGTGTAGGAGAACAGCAAAAGTGAACTCTTTTAGAAATCTTATTTTTTTAGATTATATCTGTTTCAATGGGCATCAGAGGAAACAGAAGGTAGATTTCAGATGGGATAACATTACAGAAATGCAAGATAGCCAGTGAATAAGTCCAGAGTTAGTATTTGATGCATAATATATGTGGAAACAGAAACCAATGGAAATAAAATCACTATAACTAGATCATAGAGTACAAGTATTAAGGTACAAGAAGATTGGATAGGCAGGAAAGCATCAGCTTATGAAGAGTTTAAAATAATAAAATGCATTTTATATTTGAAACCTTTATAAATACAATAGGCATGTTGTTTATAATTTGAAAGGTGTTCCCACAACCTACCATCTTACTAAACTTCTAGAAAGTCAACTATTAGGAAAATATTGTATCCTTTGGTATCTTCTGATAAAATGCAATGTCACATGTATGGATAAAATTCAGGTGACTACCAACCAATTATTCACATCTTAGAATGATTCATTATAATTATTATTGCTATCTACTTTTTACTATAAGAATTAAGGTATGGAGGGGCAGCTAGGTGGTGCAGTGGATAGAGCACCAGCCTTGAATTCAGAAGGACCCAAGTTCAAATCTGGTCTCAGAGACTTAACACTCCCTAGCTGTGTGACCCTGGGCAAGTCACTTAACCCCAGCCTCAAAAAAAAAAAAAAAAAAAAAAAAAAAAAGAATTAAGGTATGGTTAAGTTTAGAGAAAGAGAAAAGGAAAAAAGAAAATGTGGCTGATTGAATGTAATTCTAAATGCATAGTGAAAGACTCTGTAAAGTCATAAGTCATCATAAGATTTAATATTCATCTAAAATTAGAATAAAAACAAATATTGAGATCCTGGAGGCAGAGCCAGGAAGATAGAGAACAGACATGACTTTCTGTGACATCCTCTGACCTTTCTCTCAAACCAACTGCAGCTTAAGCTTTTAAATTGTGCTTGAAGCAACAGAACTCACAGACATTTGGTGTTCAATACATTTCTAGAAGAAGCTATCTTGAAAGAACATCAGAACAGGTCTGTTTCAATCAAGCAGGGAGACAGTTTGCCAAGCCCAGACAGTAGCACAGGGAACCGAGGACAAGGAGCTGGGGCAGGGAGCCAGAATTTTGCTGCATCAGGACCAAGGAATCTTCTGTGAGTCTTTTAGGCTACTATTCTGCACTGGTTGCTGGTGAATGGCTTATTAGATTTGTTGCTAGACAACCAAAAATCAATCCAAAAGGCAACTTATAAACTACTAAGCCCCAGAAGAATTCAGCACCTGGTCACAATTACCAGCACCAGAAGTCAGTCAGAAACACCTACCCCAAAGCAAACTAAAACAACTATAGCTCCTTTGCCCTAAGAGCAGATCAGATCTCAACCTTTAAAAATTAGTATACAAGTAGAAATAACTGACCATAGAAACTTTTATGGAGAGAGAGAACAGAATTAAACCCCGAGGTTCTCAAAGGCAAATCAATTCCAGATGAAGTCCCAAAGACAAATATGAGCTGGTCCCCATTCAACAAGAACTTTTTGGAAGGTCTCAAAAAGGATCTTAAAAAAAGTTAGAAGAAAAATGGAGAAAGTAAATATATTTGCAAGAGGGTATAGAAAAGGAAAAACAGAAATTATCTGAAGAAAACTCCTTAAAATATATATGATGGAATGGGATAAGAATATAACTCCTTATAAAATAGATATGAAAATCATAACAATTGTTGAAAAACAGAATTTGTGAAATGGAAAAAAAACATGCAATGGAAAAAACAATTCAATTAGCCACATGCAAAAGCAACTAAAAAAGGTAATTGAAAAAAATAATACACTAACAATTAGAATTGAACAAATGGAAGACTCAATAAGATTTAAAGAATCAGTCAAATACAACAAAAAATGAAAAAAAATAGAAGAAAATATGAAAAAGAAAATTATATCTTGCTTGAGGCAATGTCAGTACTAAACACATATGCACTAAATGCTGCAGCATCCAAATTCTTAGAGGAGATATTAAAAAAGCTTAAAGAAGAAAGAGAGAGCAAAACTATACTAGTGGAGGATCTCAATTATATTAGTGGAGTATGTCAACCTTGCTCTTTCAGAGTTAGATAATTCAAACTGCAAAATAAATAAGGAATAAATTAAGGAGGTAAATAGAATTTTTTAAAAGTTAGGCATGATAGATCTGTGGAGAAAATTGAATGGAGGTAGAAATAGAGACAGATTTTTCTCAGTGGTTCATGGAGCCTATACAAAAATTGACCATGTATTAAGACATTAAAAATCTCAAAATCAAATGCAGAAAGGCAGAAGTAGTAAATTCATTTTTTTCAGATTATGATGCAATAAAAATCACAAGCAATAAAAGGCTATGGTAAAATAGACCAAAAACAAACTGGAAACTAAATAATCTAATCCTAAACAATTAATAGGTGAAAGAACAAATCAACAGCTTCATCCAAGAGATTGAGAATAATGAAACAACATACTAGAATTTGCGGAATTCAGCCAAAGTGGTTATTAGGGGAAATTTTTAATCTTTAGATGTTTACTTGAATACAATAGAGAAAGAGAAGATCAATGAATTGGGCTTACAACTTAAAAAAAATAACTAGAAAAAGAACAAATTAAAAACCCTTAATTAAATATTAAATTTGAAATTCTGAAAAATAAAAGGGAGTGATAAATAATATTAAAGTAAGAAAACTATTGAATTAATGAATAAAGCAAAGAGTTGATTTTATGAAAAAATCAATAAAAAAGATAAACTTCTAGTTAATTTGGTGAAAAAAAAGGAAATAAGAAAATCAAATTGTTAGTCTAAAAATAAAAAAAAAGGAGAACTTTCTACCAATGAAGAGGAAAGTAGAGCAATAATTAGGAGTTATTTTGCCCAACTATATGTCAATAAATTTGATAATCTAAATGAAATGGAGGAATATTTACAAAAATATGATTGCCTAGGTTAACAGAAGAGGAAAGAAATTATTTTAATTATCTGATTTTAGAAAAAAGAAATAGAACAAACTTTCAATCAACTCCCTAAGAAAAAACTCCAGAACCAGATGAATTTACTTGTGAATTTTGCCAAAGATTTAAAGAAAAAATAATTCTAATACTTTATAAATTATTTGAAAAAATGGGGAAATAAGGACTCCTACCAAATTTCTTTTGTTTTAATTATTTTATAGATTTTTTAAATTAATTTTTAAAATTATTACAGCTTTTTATTGATAGAACATATGCATGGGTAATTTTTCAACATTGTCCCTTGCATTCACTTCTGTTCCAACTTTTCCCTTCCCTTCCTCCACCCCCTCCCCTAGATAGCTGACAGTCTCATACATGTTAAACATGTTAAAGTATATTTTGGATACAATATACATGTGCAGATCTATACAGGTCTCTTGTTGCACAAGAAAAATTGGATAGAAGGTAAAAATAATCTAGGAAGAAAAACAAAAATGCAAGTAGTCCACATTCATTTCTCAGGGTTCATTCTCTTGGTGTAGCTAATTCTGTCCATCATTGATCAATTAGTACTGAATTTGATCTTCTCTTTGTCGAAGATATCCACTTCCATCAGAATATATTCTCATATATCATTATTGTTGAAGTGTATAATGATCTCTTGGTTCTGCTCAATTTACTTTGCATCAGTTCATGTAACTCTCCAACCCTCTCTGTATTCATCCTGCTGGTCATTTCTTACAGAATAATAATATTCTATAACATTAATATACCATAATTTACTCAACCATTCCCCAACTGATGGGCATCCGATTCAATTTCCAGTTTCTAGCCACTACAAAAAGAGCTGCCACAGACATTTTGGCACATACAGGTCCTTTGCCATTGTTTAAGATCTCTTTGGGATATAAGCCCAGTAGTAACACTGCTGGGTCAAAGGCTATACATATTTGATAACTTTTTGAGAATAATTCCAAATTGCTCTGCAGAATGGTTGGATCCATTCACAATTCCTACAACAATGCATCAGTGTCCCAGTTTTCCCATATCCCCTCCAACATTTTTCACTACCTTTTCCTGTTATCTTAGCCAATCTGACAGGTGTGTAGTGGTATCTCAAAGTTGTCTTAATTTGCATTTCTCTGGTCAATAGAGATTTGGAACACCCTTTCATATGAGTAGAATAGTTTCGATTTCATCATCTGAAATTTGTCTCTTCATGGTTTTATTTCTTATAAATTAGAGGCAAGTCTGTATATATTTTGAAAATGAGGCCTTTATCAGAACTTTTAACTGTAAAAATGTTTCCCCAGTTTATTGCTTCCCTTTTAATCTTGTTTGTATTAGTTTTGTTTGTATAAAAGCTTTTTAACTTGATCTAATCAAAATTTTATAATTTTTGTTAAATAATGATCTCTAATTCTTCTTTGGTCACAAATTCCTTCCTTCTCCACAAGTCTGACAGGTAAACTATCCTATGTTCCTTCAATTTTTTTTTTTTAAATAATCTCATTCTTTATGCCTAAATCATGAACCCGTTTTGATCTTATATTGGTGTATGGTGTTAAGTGTGGATCCACGCCTAGTTTCTGCCATACTGATTTCCAATTTTCCCAGCAGTTTCTGTCAAATAGTAAATTCTTATTCAAAAAATTGAGATCTTTGGGTTTGTCAAATACTAGATTGCTAGAGTTATTGACTATTTTGTCCTGTGAACCTAACCTATTACACTGAACAACTACTATATTTCTTAGCCAATACCAAATGGTTTTGGTGACCACTGCTTTATAATATAGTTTTAGATCAGGTAGAGCTAGGTCACTTGCATTTGATTTTTTTTTTCATTAGTTCCCTTGAAAAATCTTGACATTTTGTTCTTCCATATGAATTTTGTTGTTATTTTTTTAAGTCATTAAAATAGTTTCTTGGGAGTCTGATTGATATAGCACTAAATAAATAGATTAGTTTAAATAGTTCAAGTAAGAAATCATCATCATGTATGGAAAACATCGCATTATCTATTAATCAGCTTCCAAATATAATTTAACTTGTATACTATTTATATGTGTAAACACTGCTATGTTCTCTACATTTTATCAAAATGTGCATTTGGTTATTCAGCGTGATAAAAAATAGTAAATCAGATAGTTTGTCAACCTGAAGGCTCAATATCTATTATTTTTAAAATTATTTTGTTCTGTTTATTTGCAACCTTATATTCCTGTATTTGACATTATCACCCTCTGTCATCATAAGTACAAATGTTCTAACTATTTTTTCTCTTATTTCTGGATTTCACAAATTCTGCTTTCTTAAGTTTTTTGTTTGTTTGTTTTGCTTTGTTTTTTATCTTTTTTATTCTGTTTTAAATTTATGGTGCGTTAATACCAATTCGACCTATAGCTGTAGTGCAGATACCAAAGTCTAGTTGAAATATACATCATCAAAATGGTCTTTTCTTTTTCTTTACATAAGTTATGCCCAAGACATTAATTCCTTTTGATAATGCATCAGATAAAAACTTATTTTTTAAGAAAAAAATGTGGACTCCAGCTAAAGAATAATGGTATTTATATTTTAATTTGATGCATTAGGCCATTCCCCTGTGGTTAAAGCTTTTATGTACTGGTAGCAATATCAATTAGTTCACGTTCTCCTGATGTAATAAATCTTTGAATGGTATCTTAATAGGTCTTTTTATCCTGAAACTGAAAGCTATCCTTCATGTACTTCATATGTTACTTTACCTACAGCTTTCCTTTTCTCCATTTCTTCAAATTCACAATAGCTCAAATTCCAGCCTTACTAGATCATAAATTATATCTGGAAGCTGACCAAATCTTATTTATCTCATGCTTCTTCCAGCACCTAACACAATTTTCTTATCAATAGTTGGGTCTTTCCAAACATTTGACTTAGGAAAAAATATAAGTTATTATTTGAAATGTATATAACACACTACAATTTTCAAAATATTTTACTTCTTTGAAACATTTGGATTTCACAGTAATTGCAAATTTATAAGATATTCCTATTTTGTTTTAAAATTTTAAATTATTTAAACTATTTAAAATAACTAGATAGTATAAGTTTGGAATATTGCTGTGATATAGGAAATGATGAGTTGGTGTATTTGGGAAAATATGGAAAGATTTGAACTTATGAAGGCAGATGTTATTTATCCATCTTCAAAAAAGCACTGGACAAAGAAGAATAGTAGAATATTGCATAGCAGGAAATGCATATATATAAGTATATATCAGTATGATAATATATATGTATACATATGTACATTTGTATAATATATATACATGAATAATGTATATATTTGTGCATGTATATACATGTATGTGTATGTGTACTTATAGACTTTTTGGAGGAGGGGAAAAAATGATAAATTAAAAAGTACACAGCATAGAATAAAAGAAAACTTGCCAGGAAGCAAAGACAAGATGGACAGCTCTGAATAGGATGTGTAGTATTTGTTATATAGGCTTTCTTGAAATGGACATTTGTTGATTTATAATTTGAATCCTCTCATGTTCTTCCATGCACATAAGAACTTTTTTTTGCT
This sequence comes from Sminthopsis crassicaudata, assembly GCF_048593235.1. Taxonomy (NCBI): domain Eukaryota; kingdom Metazoa; phylum Chordata; class Mammalia; order Dasyuromorphia; family Dasyuridae; genus Sminthopsis; species Sminthopsis crassicaudata. Next base: position 369,575,174 of record NC_133619.1, on the reverse strand, counting down.
CTTCCTATTTTGTATTTAAGTTTTAAATATTATTTAAAATGGAATTGCTTGTGAGAAAGTTGGAGGCTGACTTCAAATTTGATATTCTTTTTTGATCTTTTTTAACTGTCATATTAAGCCCATCTTTCTTTTATTTTATATTTTCATCTCTTCAAGGAAATAACAAGATCCTCCAGTACTTTGATATCCCTTTTATTTTTAATTATTAAATTTTAATACACTTGCTGTGTCTCCACTATACAGTGACAGGGACATACCAAGTGCTCATTAAGCATTTATTGATTCATCAACTAATTGATTGCGCTACACCTTGCAGGGACAAATAGAATTCAACTTTTTCATATATGCATTTTTCAATCATTGAGTATTAGGCAGATCAATCATATAATAACAGGATTATTATTACCTAGCATTTAATGAAAGAACACCTAAATTACTCATTGGTTTTCCCTTTTCCACTCTTTCCCTTTTCCAATTCCTCCTTCATATAGCTTTGAAAATAGTAGTGCTTTAAGGTATAAGTCTAATCACAACATTCTCCTGCTGAAAAAAAAAAAAAAACTTTACTGGTTTTCTGTTCCACATAGAATATGGAACAAAATAATTCTACAATTTAAGATTCTCTGCATGTTAATTCCCAACTCTTTTTTCAGGCTTACTTGTGGCTACTCCCCTTTAAAAATCCAGCAGCCAAATTAAATTATTGTTCTTTAATTCCAAAGTGATCATATCCCATGTTCCTATACTTTTATTTTTAATTTTTTTTTCTATTCTTATTTTGTTTTCCACTAAATATTATTTATTTTCGTTCCATGTGAAGGCGTTTTTCAACATTTTGTGAGATTTTAAGTTCCATTGTTTCTCCCCCCTTCCTTCTGTAGCCTCTCCCCAAGATGCCAAGCAATCTGATTGGGTTATGCATATACAATAATATTGAACATATTTTCATATTAGTCATGTTGTGAAAAAATATACTAAGAACAAAAGGGAAATCTCATAGGAAAAGAAAGTGAAAATAGTATCTTTCAATCTCCATTAGTTGTCTACCACACCCCTACCAGTATGGATAGGATTTTCCATCATGAATCTTTTGGGATTATATTACTGAGAAAAGATAAATTCATCAGAGCTGATCATTGCACAAGGTTGCTGTTACTATGTATAAGGTTCTCCTACTTCTCATCTCACTAAGCATTAGTTCATGTAAGTTTTTGCAGATTTTTCTGAAAAACCACCTGCTCATCATTTCTTATACAACAATAGAATTTCATTATGGTAATATACAATAATTTGTTCATGCATTTTATTTTAATTTTTTTATTATACCTTTTTATTTACAAGATATATGCCGGGGTAATTTTTTAACACTGACCCTTGCAAGACCTTTTGTTTCAATTTTTCTCCTCTTTCCCCCTTTGCTCCCCTAGATGGCAGGTAGACCAATACATGTTAAATATGTTTAATCATATGTTAAATACAATATATGTATACATATCCATACAGTTATTTTGCTGCACAAGAAGATTCAGACTTTGAAATAATATAAAATTAAGCTGAGAAGGAAATAAAAAATGCAAACAGATAAAAGCAGAGGGAATGGAAATGCTATGTAGTGTTTCACACTCATTTGCCAGTTCTTTTATGGGGTGTAGCTGGTTGTATTCATTATTGAGCAAATGGAAGTGATGTGGTTCATCTCATTGTTGAAGAGAGCTATGTCCGTAAGAATCAATCATCATATAGTATTGTTGTTAGAGTATATATAATGGGGTTAAAAACTTGCTCTCTTTCTGTATAGAAACTATAAATGATTAGAGTACACTTGGCTTTTTTACTCACTGTTTTAAAAGCCCTTAAGGTCTACCTTGAGGGCAAGGAGGTTACCAGCTTCCTCTGCAGAACAGGGATAGATTTATGGACAGTAGCTTTCTTACAAATTGTTTGCAAAGTCCAGCTAAGCTGCAGAAGTGCTTTTCTTTACACCAGAAATGTTTCTGCCCTGGGAAGCACAGCCACTACAGAAATTATATTGCCCCAGGTAGAGCCCTCCCCCTGCTGTGCAGATTTGTGGGTGCTCTGGGCAGAACCCTTTCTTGCTCTCCCCCTCTCTGTGCAGATTTGTGGCTGCCCCAGGCAGAGCCCCCCTGGTCTGTGGAAGTGTTACTGCCAAAAAGCTGTAGAATGGGCTGCACAACTGTGCTGTGGTCTATGCTGAGTCACTTCAAGAGCTGTGTGGATGTAGTCAGATCCTGTTAAATTCTGACTTTTTTGGAGTACATACTACCTTTGGTGGTTATGTAACTTCTCTGCTTGTCTACTGCTTTGCAACCAAAGCAGACCAGCCAACTTGTGGTAGAGTTCTCCCTGTAAATTTTCCACCCCCGCCTCGGTTCGCTCAGTGTGCTAGGCTCTGATACTGCTTCCTTGCCTGTGCTGGTCTGTGCTGTGCTGTCCCAACCAGGACAAATTTTTTTCTTGTGATCTTCCAGATTATCTTTGGCTGGTAATTTGCTGTACTCCCAGTATTTGTGGATTTTTCCAGTCAAGCACTATTTCCTGAGGCTGAATTTGGCAATTAGTAGTCATGATAGAAGAAGAGCTTAGAATGACTCCAGTGTCTTCTCCACCATCTTGGCTCTATCCCCACAGCCATTTTCTAGTTGATGGGCATCCACTGAATTCCCAGTTCTTTCCTAGCACAGAAAGAATTGTTATAAACATTTTTTTAAACATGTAGAACCTTTCCCCCCTTTTTGTGGTATTTCTTTAATATAGTCTTAATAATGATATTGCTAGATCAAAGTGTATATATGCACAATCTGTTTGCCTTTGTGCATAGATCCAAGTTGCTCTTCAAAATGATTAAATCTGTTTAACAATCAAAATGAGGCTTTTTGGCTATTCTCACTCCTATAAAAAATAAAACATAGGGTATTTTCTCATAGTAGTATACTATCTCCACATTAGGTGATATTACACCTGTATATTCTGTTTATGTATAATTGTTTTCATTTTGTCATCTCTCATTAGCTGTGAGCTCCTTGAAAGTATTAATTTTCTCCCTTGCTTTGTGTATACCACTGCTGAAAACAGTACCTAACACATAGTATACACTTAAATGTTAAGGACCATGCCTAAGTATGTAGGGGCAGATCAATTCTCTGAAAATCCTAAAAGATGAATTATAACACACTTGAAGGAATTGCAACTCATCCTTTACTGGTACAGGTAATGATTGTGAATAGGGAATGAAATAAATTGGAAGAAGGAAAAGGAGAGAGGTCAGAGAATGCATTTGCATCTCAGTATCCTTGTATTGTTATCATCCTCTCATATGTAGAGATCTATTCTGCTGATCAAAATTAGATCTCCCACAGACACTTACAGATGGGTCCTGGAAAACTCAGCAGCTACAAACAGGTGGTTCTCATAAGACCTAAAAATGGTTATTGTCTTATTTTCATTTTTGTCCCACCATTACTTAATATAATTCAAATCAAAATCTGTAGCAGAAAGATCATTGGGATCTTTCACCTAGTTTTTTTTTTTTCTTTTTTTCCATTAATATTGATAAAAATAAATAGTACACTAGAATCAGGGAACTAGAACTTTAATTTTCTCTACACTGAAAATTAGTTTTCTGACTTCTAGGAAGTTTATTTAATCTTTCTGAAAAACATTTTCATACATATAGTAATTTATTACGCAAATACTTCCTCACATCATTGAATGAGTTTAATAATTAGTAATATCAAGAGATTACACAATATGCCTTTATTAATACCTAAAACTCTATTGTTTAAAGATTTTTTAAGGATAATCATTTTCTTTTATACTCTTGCAATTTGAGACTTTAGTCATTTATCACACCTTGAAAAAAGGCATAATTCATTTGTAGTACTCCTGTAAAGAAAAAAAATATATATTTTACTTACTTTCAATTTTATTGAGTCAAAAACATACATATTACAACTTGAAGACTGTCTCTTTATGATAATACATTATTTGGATGAGGAAAATTTTAATTAATTTTTTTTTTAAATTTCAAAATATATACATGGATAAATTGACATTCACCCCTACAAAACCCTGTGTTCTAAGTTATTTTCCTCCCTTCCTTTCTCCCCCAATCCCTCACCCACTTGGCAAGTGATTCAATATATGTCAAACGTTTGCAACTCCTCTACATGTATTTCCACAAATATCATGCTGTATGAGAAAAATAAGATGAAAAAAGAAAATAAATTAGAAAGAAAACAAAATTCAAATAAACAATAAGAAAAAGAGTGAAAATGCCATGTTGTGGTCCACATTCAGTACCCACTCTTTGGATGCAGATGACTTTCTTAATCACAAGACCATTAGAACTGGTCTATCTTCTCATTGTGGAAGAGAGTCATGTCTACCAGAATTGATCATTGTGTAATCTTCCTCCTACCATGTATAATGATTTCCTGGCTCTGTTCTTTTAACTTATCAACAGTTCATGTAAGTCTCTCCAAATCTATCTGAAATTATCCTACTGATCATTTCTTATAGAACAATAATATTCCATAATATTCATAATAGCATAATTAGGTCAGCCATTATCCAACTGATGGCATCCACTCAGTTCCCAGGTTTTTGCCAATACAAAATGGGCTGCCAAAAACATTTTTGTACATGTGATTTACCTCCTTTATGATCTCTTTAAGATACAAATCCAGCAAAAATACTGCTGGAATAAAGGGTATGCACAGTTTGAAAGCTCTGTGGCATAGTTCTAAATTGCTACCCAGAATGGTTGAATCAGTTCACAACTTCCCCAACAAAATATTAGTGTCCCAGTTTTCTCTCTCTTTTTTTTAATTGTATTTATAATTTTTTGACAGTATATATGCATGAATAATTTTTTTATAACATTATCCCTTGTATTCATTTTTCCAAATTATCCCCTCCCTCCCTCTACCCCCTCCCCTTGATGACAGGCAATCCCATACATTTTACATGTGTTACAATATAACCTAGATACAATATATGTATGTAAATACCATTTACTAGTTGAACATTAAGTATTAGATTTCGAAGGTATAAGTAACCTGGGTAGATAGACAGTAGTGCTAACAATTTACATTCACTTCCCAGTGTTCCTTCAATGGGTGTAGTTGTTTCTGTCCATCATTGATCAATTGGAAGTGAGTTGGATCTTCTTTATATTGAAGATATCCACTTCCATCAGAATACATCTTCATCCAACATTGAAATGTACAGCGATCTTCTGGTTCTATTCATTTCACTCAGCATCAGTTGATGTAAGTCTCTCCAAGCCTCTCTGTATTCCTCCTGCTGGTCATTTCTTACAGAGCAATAATATTCCATAACCATCATATACCATAACTTCATCATCTGAGAATTGTCTGTTCATATCCTTTGACCATTTATCAATTGGGGAATGGTTTGATTTCTTATAAATTAGGGTCAGTTCTCTGTATATTTTGGAGATGAGGCCTTTATCAGAACCTTTAACTGTAAAAATGTTTTCCCAATTTGTTACTTCCCTTCTAATCTTGTTTGCATTAGTTTTGTTTGTGCAGAAACTTTTTAATTTGGTGTAATCAAAATGTTTTATTTTGTGATCAATAATGCTCTCTAGTTCTCCCTTGGACACAAACTCCTTCCTCCTCCACAAGTCTGAGAGGTAAACCATCCCATGTTCCTCCAATTTATTTATGATTTCGTTCTTTATGCCTTAATCTTGGACCCATTTTGATCTAATGTTAGTATGTCGTGTTAAATGTGGGTCAATGCCTAGTTTCTGCCATACTAATTTCCAGGTTTCCCAGCAGTTTTTGTCAAATAATGAATTCTTATCCCAAAAGTTAGGATCTTTGGGTTTGTCAAACACTAGATTGCTATTTTTATTCACTATCTTGCCCTGTGAATCTAACCCATGCCACTGATCAACTAGTCTATTTCTTAGCCAATACCAAATGGTTTTGGTGACTGTTGCTTTATAATATAGTTCTAGATCAGGTACAGCTAGACCACCTTCATTTAATTTTTTTTCATTACTTCCCTTGAAATTCTCGACCTTTTGTCGTTCCATATGAATTCTGTTGTTATTTTTTCTAGGTTATTAAAATAGTTTCTTGGAAGTCTGATTGATATATCACTAAATAAATAGATTAGTTTAGGGAGTATTGTCATCTTAATTATATTTGCTTGGCCTATCCAAGAGTACTGAATGTCTTTCCAATTATTTAAATCTGACTTTATTTTTGTGGCAAGTGTTTTGTAATTTTGCTCATATAATTCCTGACTCTCCTTTGGTAGATATATTTCTAAATATTTTATACTATCGACCGTTATTTTGAATGGAATTTCTCTTTGTATCACTTGCTGTTGGATTGTGTTGTTAATGTATAAAAATGTTGAGGATTTATGTGGATTTATTTTGTATCCTACAACTTTGCTAAAATTCTGAATTATTTCTAATAGCTTTTTAGCAGAGTCTTTGGGATTCTCTAAGTATACCATCATGTCATCTGCGAAAAGTGATAATTTGATTTCCTCATTTCCTACTCTAATTCCTTGAATCTCTTTCTCGGCTCTTATTGCCGAGGCTAGAGTCTCTAGTACTATATTGAAAAGTAATGGTGATAGTGGGCAACCTTGTTTCACTCCTGATCATAAAGGGAAAGGTTCTAGTTTATCGCCATTACATATGATGTTTACTGAAGGTTTTAAATATATGCTTGTTATTATTTTAAGGAATAGTCCATTTATTCCTATACTCTCAAGCATTTTTAGTAGGAATGGATGTTGGATTTTATCAAATGCTTTTTCTGCATCTATTGAGATGATCATTTGGTTTTTATTAATTTGATTATTAATATGGTCAATTATACTAATAGTTTTCCTAATATTAAACCAGCCTTGCATTCCTGGTATAAATCCAACTTGGTCATAGTGTATTATCCTGGGGATGATTTTCTGAAGTCTATTTGCTAATATCTGATTTAAGATTTTAGCATCAATATTCATTAAGGAAATTGGTCTATAGTTTTCTTTCTCAGTTTTCGATCTACCTGGTTTAGGTATCAGTACCATGTCTGTGTCATAGAAGGAATTTGGTAGGACTCCTTCAATCCCTATTTTTTCAAATAGTTTACATAGCATTGGAATTAGTTGTTCTTTAAATGTTTGGTAGAATTCACATGTAAATCCATCTGGTCCTGGGGACTTTTTCTTAGGAAGTTGGTTAATAGCTTGGTCTATTTCTTTTTCTGAGATGGGACTATTTAGACTACTTACTTATTCCTCTGTTAATCTGGGCAAGCTATATTTTTGAAGGTATTCTTCCATTTCATTTAAGTTATCGAATTTATTGGCATAAAGTTGAGCAAAGTAGCTCCTAACTATTGTTCTAATTTCCTCTTCATTAGTGGTGAGTTGTCCCTTTTCATTTTCAAGACTAACAATTTGCTTTTTCTCTTTCCTTTTTTAAATCAGGTTTACTAAGGGTTTGTCTATTTTGTTGGTTTTTTCATAGAACCAACTCTTAGTTTTATTAATTAATTTAATAGTTTTTTTACTTTCAATTTTATTAATCTCACCTTTTATTTTTTGAATTTCAGCTTTGTGTTTTTCTGGGGGTTTTTAATTTGTTCCTTTTCTAGCAATTTTAATTGTAAGCCCAATTCATTGGCCTTCTCTTTCTCTATTTTATGCAAGTAGGCCTGTAGAGATATAAAACTTCCCCTTATTACTGCTTTGGCTGTATCCCACACATTTTGGTATGATGTCTCATTATTGTCATTTTCTTGGGTGAAGTTATTAATTATGTCTATGACTTGCTGTTTTACCCAATCATTCTTTAGTATAAGATTATTTAGTTTCCAATGGTTTTTTGGTCTATTTTCCCCTGGCTTTTTATTAAATGTAATTTTAATTGCATTGTGGTCTGAAAAGGATGCATTTACTATTTCTGCCTTGCTGCATTTGATTTTGAGGTTTTTATGCCCTAGTATATGATCAATTTTTGTATAGGTTCCATGAACTGCTGAGAAGAAAGTATATTCCTCTCTGTCTCCATTTAGCTTTCGCCAAAGATCTGTCATATCAAACTTTTCTAGTATTCTATTTACCTCTTTGACTTCTTTCTTATTTATTTTGTGGTTTGATTTATCTAATTCTGAGAGTGCAAGTTTGAGATCTCTCACTATTATAGTTTTGTTATCTATTTCCTCTTGCAGCTCTCTTAATTTCTCTTTTAAGAATTTAGATGCTGCACCACTTGGTGCATATATGTTTAATATTGATACTGCTTCATTATTGATGCTGCCCTTTAGCAGGATATAATGCCCTTCCTTATCTCTTTTAATTAGATCAATTTTTGTTTTTGCTTTATCTGAGATGAGGATGGCTACTCCTGCTATTTTGGTTTTGCCTGAAGCATAATAGATTCTACTCCACCTTTTTACTTTTAGTTTGAATGTATCACCCTGTTTCAGGTGTGTTTCCTGTAAACAACATATAATAGGATTCTGACTTTTAATCCAGTCTGCTAACTGCTTCCTCTTTATGAGGCAGTTTGCCCCATTCACATTTATGGTTAGAAGGACTAATTCTATATTGCTTGCCATCCTATTAACCCCTGCTTATGCTTTTCCCCTTTCCTTCCCTCTTACCCCCCTACCCAGTATTAAACTGGTGAACACCACTTCCTTTTCACAGCCCTCCCTTTTTAGGATCCCTCCCCCACCTTAAAGATCCTCCCCTTATTTTACCCCTTTTCCTCGAAATTTCTGTATTCCCTTCCCCTTAGCTTACTCCTTCCCATTCATTTTCAATGAAGTGGAAGAAGTTTCACCATAAATCGAATATGTCTATTGATACACTATGTTCATCTCCCTCCTTTCTTTCTCTCAGATATAATATTTACCTTTGCCTCTTCATGAGATGTAGTACCACCACTTTACACTTTATGATGTAATATCCTTTCCACCTCTAGTTTCTAAGACAAATTGTCCATATGTTCTTTACATATTTTTTTTGGCAGAAGTATAGTTCTCAAGATTTCTTTTTACTATTTAGAAATCTCTTGAGTTCTGTATTTGAAGATCAAACCTTTTATGTAGGTCTAGTTTTTTCATCAAAAATAGATGGAATTCATTTATTTCGTTAAATGTCCATCTTCTTCCCTGGAAAACGATGCTCAGTCTTGCTGGGTAAGTTGTTCTTGGCTGCATACCAAGTTCCTTAGCCTTTTGGAATATCATGTTCCAGGCCCTGTGTTCTTTTAATGTGGACGCTGCTAGATCCTAGGTTATCCTTATTGTGGATCCTCCATATCTGAATTGCTTTTTTCTAGCAGCTTCCAATATCTTTTCCTTTGTCTGATGGTTCTTGAACTTGGCCACTATATTTCTTGGCGTTTTGATTTTAGGGTCCCTTTCAGTAGATGATCGATGAATTTTTTTCAATGTCTATTTTACCCTCTGTTTCCAGAACATCTGTGCAGTTCTCTTTGATAATTTCCTCAAAAATGGTGTCCAAGCTCTTTTTTTCCTCACATTTTTCAGGGAGTCCGATTATTCTCAAATTGTCTCTCCTGGATCTGTTTTCCAGGTCTGTTATCTTTCTAGTAAGATACTTGACATTCTTTTCAATTGTTTCATTTCTCTGGTTTTGCTTCACTACCTCTTGGTTTCTCCTTCAGTCATTCATTTCTACTTGTTCCAGTCTAATTTTCAATGATGTATTTTCTTCACTCACTTTTTTTATATCTCTTTGTAATTGTCCAATTGAATTTTTATCTTCTATGGAATTTTTTTCCATTTTATCCATTTTATTTTTTAGAGAGCTGTTTTCTTTTTCCAGCTCACTAATCCTGTTTTCCTTGGAGTTATTTACCTTTTCCAGCTCACTAATCTTGTTTCTCAATTATTTGTTTTCTTTATCCACACTGTCTTTGAATGCATGGGATGACTTCTCCAGGCTCTCTTGCCAAGCTTCCCTTTACTTTTCCCATTTCTCTTCCAGCTCTCTTGTGAGAGCTTTTTTGATTTCCTCTGTGAGATTCTTTTGTATTGAGGAGCAGTTCATATCCCTCTTAGGGGATTCATCTGGGGACAGTCTGTTTTTAGTCTCCTCAGTATTTGAAGTCTGCTCTCTCTCCATACAAAAGCTGTCAATGGTTAGAGCCCTTTTGAAGTTTTTGTTCATTTTGTCAGAGTAGGAATCGAAGAAAAGAAACTGACAAGAGAAACAATTGGTCTGTTTTGTGGGGGATGGGGCTGGATGGTATCAATGGGCTTCCTCTTCAGACTGGGGGTAGGGCAGCAGAGCCACTAACAGAACAGCAATGACTGTACTGAGTCTGTGCTCTATGGCTCTGAGAATGGGCTGAGTCAGTCCAGGTGGGGTTGGGGGTGGCCGGGTTCTGAGAAATGCTGGCTTTCTGGAGTTCTAATCCTCACCTCCGGTGTTTACACCCTCTCCCTGCTCCTGGCTTGCTGCCAATACAGAGTATCCACTCTGGGGAAAAAGTCTTTTTGCAGAAATGGCAGAGATCATACTCCTCCCCCTCTGGTCTGAGCTGTGTGAGCTGTCTGTCTCGCTCTGGCTTGCCTGCCCTCAATCTGCGCCCAGTCTGATTGACCCTCCCCCGAGCAAACACAGACCTTTTGTGGCGACTTTCAAGGATGTCTTCTCTCGGTGATTATTTGTGGATTTCTTTGTGGGTCAAGCATTAAGTTTGAGGCTTGTCATGAAGTAAGTTCTGAGAGAAAACGAGGAGCTCAAGCAGCTGTCTGCCTCCATGCCGCCATCTTGGCCGGAAGTCAGCATCTAAATTCTTAAAAGAGAAATTAAGAGAGCTGCAAGAAGAAATAGACAGCAAACTATAATAGTGGGAGATCTCAACCTTGTACTCTCAGAATTAGATAAATCAAACCACAAAATAAATAAGAAAGAAGTCAAAGAGGTAAATAGAATACTAGAAAAGTTTGATATGATAGATCTTTGGCAAAAGCTAAATGGAGACAGAAAGGAGTTTACTTTCTTCTCAGCAGTTCATGGAACCTGTACAAAAAGTGATCATATACTATGGCATAAAAACCTCAAAATCAAATGCAGTAAGGTAGAAATGCATCCTTTTCAGACCACAATGCAATCAAAATTACATTTAATAAAAAGCCAGGGGAAAATAGATAAAAAATAATTGGATAAATAATCTTATACTAAAGAATGATTGGGTAAAACAGCAAATCATAGACATAATTAATAACTTCACCCAAGAAAATGACAATAATGAGACATCATACCAAAATGTGTGGGATACAGCCAAAGCAGTAATAAGGGGAAGTTTTATATCTCTACAGGCCTACTTGCATAAAATGGAGAAAGAGAGGGCCAACGATTTGGGCTTACAACTAAAATTGCTCTAAAAGGAACAAATTAAAAACCCCCAGAAAAACACAAAGCTGAAATTCAAAAAATAAAAGGTGAGATTAATAAAATTGAAATAAAAAAACTATTAAATTAATTAATAAAACTAAGAGTTGGTTCTATGAAAAAACCAACAAAATAGACAAACCCTTAGTAAACCTGATTAAAAAAAGGAAAGAGAAAAAGCAAATTGTTACTCTTGAAAATTAAAAGGGACAACTCACCACTAATGAAGAGGAAATTAGAACAATAGTTAGGAGCTACTTTGCTCAACTTTATGCCAATAAATTCGATAACTTAAATGAAATGGAAGAATACCTTCAAAAATATAGCTTGCCCAGATTAACAGAGGAATAAGTAGTCTAAATAGTCCCATCTCAGGAAAAGAAATAGAACAAGCAATTAACCAACTTCCTAAGAAAAAATCCCCAGGACCAGATGGATGTACATGTGAAATCTACCAAACATTTAAAGAACAAATAACTCCAATGCTATATAAACTATTTGAAAAAATAGGGATTGAAGGAGTCCTACCAAATTCCTTTTATGACACAGACATGGTACTGATACCTAAACTAGGTAGGCTGAAAACTGAGAAAGAAAACTACAGACCAATTTCCTTAATGAATATTGATGCTAAAATCTTAAATCAGATATTAGCAAATAGACTTCAGAAAATCATCCCCAGGATAATACACTATGACCAAGTGGGATTTATACCAGGAATGCAGGGCTGGTTTAATATTAGGAAAACTATTAGTATAATTGACCATATTAATAATCAAATTAATAAAAACCAAATGATCATCTCAATAGATGCAGAAAAAGCATTTGATAAAATCCAACATCCATTCCTACTAAAAACGCTTGAGAGTATAGGAATAAATGGACTATTCCTTATAATAATAAGGAGCATATATTTAAAACCTTCAGTAAACATCATATGTAATGGAGATAAATTAGAACCTTTCCCTGTAAGATCAGGAGTGAAACAAGATGGCCCACTATCACCATTACTATTCAATATAGTACTAGAATCTCTAGCCTTGGCAATAAGAGCCGAAAAAGAGATTCAAGGAATTAGAGTAGGAAATGAGGAAATCAAATTATCACTCTTTGCAGATGACATGATGGTATACTTAGAGAATCCCAGAGATTCTAATAAAAATTCAGAATTTTAGCAAAGTTGCAGGATACAAAATAAATCCACAAAAATCCTCAGCACTTTTATACATCACCAACAAAATGCAACAGCAAGAGATACAAAGAAAATTTTCATTCAAAACAGCTGTTGAGAGTTTAAAATATTTGGGAATCCATCTACCAAAGGAGAGATAGGAATTATATGAGCAAAATTATGAAACACTTGCCACAAAAATAAAGTCAGATTTAAATAATTGGAAAGACATTCAGTGCCAAGCAAATATTATTAAGATGACAATACTCCCTAAACTAATCTATTTATTTAATGCTATACCAATCAGACTCCCAAGAAACTATTTTAATGACCTAGAAAAAATAACAACAAAATTCATATGGAAAAACAAAAGGTCGACAATTTCAAGGGAAGTAATGAAAAAAAAAAAATAAGGTGGTCTAGCTATACCTGATCTAGAACTATATTATAAAGCAACAGTCACCAAAACCATTTGGTGTTGGCTAAGAAATTGACTAGTTGATCAGTGGCATAGGTTAGGTTCACAGTGAATAAAAATAGCAATCTAGTGTTTGACAAACCCAAAGATCCTAACTTTTGGGATAAGAATTCATTATTTGACAAAAACTGCTGAGAAACCTGGAAATTAGTATGGCTGAAACTAGGTATGGACCCACATTTAACACCACATACTAAGATAAGATCAAAATGGGTCCAATATTTAGGCATAAAGTACAAAATCATAAATAAATTGGAGGAACATGGGATGGTTTATCTCTCAGACTTGTGGAGGAGGAAGGAGTTTGTGTCCAAAGGAGAACTAGAGACCATTATTGATCACAAAATAGAAAATTTTGATTATACCTAATTAAAAAGTTTCTACACAAACAAAACTAATGCAAACAAGATTAGAGGGGAAGTTACAAATTGGGAAAATATTTTTATAGTTAAAGGTTTTGATAAAGACCTCATCTTCAAAATATACAGATAATTGACTTTAATCTATAAGAAATTAAGCCATTCTCCAATTCATAAATGATCAAAGGATATGAACAGATAATTCTCAAATGATGAAATTGAAATTATGTCCACTCATATGAAAGAGTGTTCCAAATCACTATTGATCAGAGAAATGCAAATTAAGACAACTCTGAGAAACCACTACACACCTGTCAGATAGACTGAGATGACAGGAACAAATAATGATGAATTTTGGAGTGGATGTGGGAAAACTGGGACACTAATACATTGTTGGTGAAGTTGTGAAAGAATCCAACCATTCTGGAGAGCAATTTGGAACTATGCCCAAAAAGTTATCAAACTGTGCATACCCTTTGATGCAGCATTGCTGCTATTGGGCTTATATCCCAAAGAAGTAGTGAGGAGGGAAAGGGACCTGTATGTGCCAAAAAGTTTGTGGCACCTCTTTTCGTAGTGGCTAGAACCTGGAAGATGAATAGATGTCCATCAATTGGAGAATGGTTGGGTAAATTATGGTATATGAAGGTTATGGAATATTATTACTCTGTAAGAAATGACCAGCAGGAGGAATACAGAGAGGTTTGGAGAGACTTACATCAACTGATGCTGAGTGAAAGGAGAAGAACTAGAAGATCATTATACACTTCAACAGTGATACCGTATGAGGATATATTCTGATGGAAGTGGATATCTTCAACATAGAGAAGAGCTAATCTAATTCCAATTGATCAATGATGGACAGAATCAGCTACATCCAGAAAAGGAACACTGGGAAATGAGTGTAAACTGTGAGCATTTTTTTTGCTTTTTGTTTTGTTTTGTTTTGTTTCTCTTCCCAGATTATTTTTACCTTGTGAATAAAACCCTTCCTTTGCAACAACAACAACAACAAAATTCGGTTCTGCACATATATATTGTACCCAGGATATAATATAAGATATTTAATATGTATGGGAATGCCTGCCATCTAGGGGAGGGGATGGAGGGAAGGAGGGGAAAAACTCAGAACAGAAGGGAGTACAAGTGATAATGTTGTAAAAAAAAAAAATTACCTATGCATATGTACTGTCAACGAAAATGATATAATTATAAAAATTAATAAAAAACAAAATTTAAAAAAAATTAAAAAGACATAGTTTCCTTCCTTATCTCTTTTAATTAGGTCAGTTTTTACTTTTTATTTATCTGAGATCAAGGTTGCTATTACTTATTTTTTTACTTCACCTGAAGCATAATAGATTTTGTTGCAGCCTTTACTCTAAATGTATCACTTTGCTTTAAATGTGTTTATTGTAAGCAACGCATTATAGGATTCAGGTTTTTAATGCAGTCTTGTATCTCCTTCTGTAACATGCCCTTTTATCACTTACTATTACCAGTCTGTCCTAGGCCCAACAGAGTACCTTTGACCACTGACCTTTGCAGTGTCAACTCTACCCAGCTCGCCTCCTCTGAGGCCTTCAAAGGTCTCTGGCCACAATTTCTTGAATAGTATTTTAATAACCGATAGCATGCTCAAGAACAGCCAGGTGTAATCTTAAAAGCCTTTATTACACCTACTCACTGACTTGTTAACTCCCTAACAAATACCTGTTCTGAAGATCCATGTGTTCACTACCAAACTCCTTACCTCTCTCGGCTATCCATCAGCTTGGCTCTGCTACCCCAGGTTAGGGAGCCAGGTTAAAGAGCTTGACTTGCTGCCTGCTGTAGGCTTATAAAGGACCTGTGAGGTCACATACACAGCCAACCAGTGAGAGAGCCCTCACCCATTACAAAGCTATCTTAATATGGCCAGCATCCCACCCACAGGGAAGTCCTATATCCACAGAGATTATTTCTGAGTCACTCAAACTTCTGTTGCACTGTGGCTGCCCATTTAAAGGATCCTTACACCTTCTGTTTTTTGGGAAAGTTGATTCCATTTACATTAATAGTTAAATTGACTAATTCTGTATTTCCCACCATCATATTTAACCAATTATGCTTTTCTCTGTCCCTTCCCCCTTTCCTTTGATTTGGACCACCACCTCCTTCAGAAATCCCTCCTCTTTTAATATCCTTTCCTCCTTTCTTATACCTTTTCCCTACTACTTCAGTTTTTCTTTCTATTCACCTCTTCCTTTCCATTCCCCTTTCCCCCTCCCACTTCCCTAGAGGATGAGACAAGTTTCTCTGAAGCCAAATATGTCTGATATTCTCTCTTTGAGTCAAATCTGATAAGAGTAAAATTCACACAGTGTTCATCCCCTCCCTTCTTTTGCTAAATTATAATCGGTCTCATTTATCTCTTCATGAGATATAATTCCCCTTATTTAATGCCATTCTCCTCTTTTCCCAAAACAATCCTCTTTCTATAATTACTTACTTTTTTATATATTATCACAATAAAAGCAAATTATACCTGCACTCTTTAAGTATATCCATAAGAGATATATAGTTCTCAAGAGTTCTTTCCTTTTACTATTTTATGCTTCTTTAAGTTCTGTATTTGGAGATCAAATTTTTTGTTCAGTTCTGGTCTTTTCAGTGGAAAATACAATTCACGTGTATTATTGCATGTCCATCTTTTTTCCTTGAAAGGCAATGTTCAATTTTGCTCAACAGTTAATTCTTAGCTGCAATTCAAGTTCCTTTACCTTTTGGAATATCAGATTCCATGCCCTTCAATACTTTAAGGTTGAAGCTGCTATTTTTTCCTGGGTGATCCTGATTGTGGCTCCTCAATATTTGAATTGTTTCTTGCTGGTTGCTTGTAATATTTTTCCTTGATTTGATAATTATCAAATTTAGCTATGATATGACCTGCAGTTTTCATTTTGGATCTCTTTCAGCAGGTGATTGCTGAATTCTTTCAATGGCTATTTTGCATTTTAGTTCTATGGCATTGAGGAAGATTTCCTTAATAATTTCCTGAAATATGATAGGTAGGCTCTTTTCTTTCATTGTGGTTTTCAGAAAGTTCAGCGGTTCTTAGATTGTTCCTCCTAGATATATTTTACAGGTCAGCTCTTTTCCCAATAAGGTATTTTACATTTTCTTCTATTTTTTTAAATTTTGTTTTGGTTTGGCTTGACTGATTCTTTATGTCTCATTGAGTCATTCATTTCTTTTTTTTTCAGTTCTGTTTTTTAGTGAATTATTTTCTTCAGATATATTTTTATCTCTTTTTGCATTTAGCCAATTGAATTTTTAAATGAATTGTTTTGTTCAATGGATTTTTCCCCATTTCACACATTTTCTTTTTCAAGGAGTTTTCTTTTTTCTTTTTTGTCAAATCTGTTTTGTAAGGAATTATGTACTCTTTCCATTTCATCAAATCTATTTTGTAAGGAGTTATTTGCTTTTTCCATTCCACTAAATCTATTTTTAAGGAGATTTCTTCAAATAATTTCTTTTTCCTTTTCTAAACTCTCTTGCAAAGTTCTCATATTCTTTTCCTATTTTGCTTCTAACTCTCTTTTAAGATCCTTTTTGAATTCTTCCAAGAGAGCCTTATGAGATAGAGAACAATTTTCACTCTTTTGTGTTTTGTCTGGAGATGATGTGCTTTTCTTGTCCTCAGGGTTTGAAATCTGTTTTTCCCTTTCTCCATAAAACCTCTCTATAGTCAGTGTTCTTTTTGCTCATATTTAAAAGATTGAGGGTTTTTTTGTTTTGTTTTGTTTTGTTTTGTTTTTTAAACCAAAAGAAAGATTGTTCAACCTTCTTCTACAAGCAGCAGTATTTGTGCTGAAGTCAATGCTGACTAATTTCTGCTGCTGGGTGGTTATGGCCAGGTTCCACATTATTCATGGTTTCAGGAGCTCACTATTTTTCTTTTGTATTTGTGTTGGTTGTCTTATAGTCAATCTGCTGATCTATTGGCTTGGCAGCCAGTAGATTAGCCAGTAGTTCTATTGAACCATATGGGTATATTCCCTGGGTCCCAGGGTCCACACTGCCCTGGGTCTCTGCAGAGGGACTATGTTCAGTCCCTCCCTCCGTGCCCGATTGAAACAAATATTTTTTGAAGTTCTTCCACAATATGTTCTGCTGTAAATTTGTTACACTCCAAATATTTGTGGATTCTATTACTCCAAAACCAGTTCAGAGGCTTAATTAGATGTTGATCTGAGGAAAATAAGGGAGAGCACAAATAAAAACAAAAACAAAAACAAAAACAAACAAACAAAACATGGATCCTCCTTGTCATATGGTCTCTGCTCCTCTGAACTAGGACTTTTTAAAGTATTAGAAGTTATGATATTTATTCATCATCAGATAGAGGTGCTGTTAGATAGTGCAGTGGATAGAGTGTTGTGCCTGAAGTCAAAAAGATTTAAGTTCAAATCTGACCTCAGATTCTTACTACCTGTGTGACCCTGAGCAATCACTTAACTTTGTCTCACTTTTATCCTCTGTAAAATGTGCTGGAGAAGGAAATGACAAACCATTCTAGTTTTTCTGCCAATAAAACCCTAAATGGGATCACAAAGCATCAGATAAAAACAACTTCAGAACCACTATGCAAGATTTATAGAGATAATTTATACTGTTAAATCATATGTTTATATATTTACTCATATAAACATAACATGTGTTTATGTATGTATATAAATATATACATATATGTATACACACACACACACCTACCTGTTAGGATTATTACAAGGTGCTAAATCACTGGAATGGATAGAGGCAATAATTATTTAATTTAGCATGGCTCAGCATGATTGATCTGATCCTACAAGGAGATGTTATGGGCCAGAACTTGAAACAAGGTACTTAGTGGAACTGAGGAGACAAGAGTTAAAACTAATTTAGCATTGATTTAATCCTACAACAAATAATAGTTTCCTAGTAACGTAATGATTGGTGTGCACTCAGTGTGTAGCATATAAGCAAGAAGCTCTCAGGGCCAAAGAGGACTTCGGGAGATTCAGAGTCAGGATTCATTCAATGAGATTCATAAATCTCAGAACAATGGAAGACAGAGAAGTGGTGGCAGGCTGTTTTGTGGAGAACACTGAAACCAAGATCTGGAAGGCGTCCAGAAAACTAGCCGAGCCCCAAGTGAAGGAGATAAGATTTGGAAAGAGACAGTAAAGGACATTAACTTCTGGCTGCATTTGGGATTTTTGAACTGAACTGAAACTAAGGCTGCCTCCAGAAGCTCCCCAAGAAATCTGCTCTCAGAGAATGATTACAATTTAGATAAAAGAACATTACACCTACCCACCTAACATAATCCAACCTAAAGTACTATACATACTGTATACTGTTGCTTAGAAAGAGAAGAGACTCTTGAAGAAGTCATAGTGAGACATTTAAAATGTGTAAATCACATACAAACCTGGAGGGAAAATGTGTAAGTTTAATGATGTTTTACTCCTCATTAAAAGCTAACTGTGTTAAGCCTTATTCTATGAAAAAGTCATTTGTATGAGATTTTGTGGAGGTTAGGAAACTTTAAAAAAGTTACTATTTTTAGTAAAACTTGATTGCTATATTTTGTGGTGATTTCAACAGTTAACTGACATCTGAGAAATAAAATGAGTTTCTTAAAGGACCTCATTTTGAAATGAAGTGAATTGTTGGACTGTGGTTCCAATATTGTAGAAGGGTCATAAATTTTAATTGTGAGAGAATCAAGTCAATAGAAGCTTTTTTACTACTGATTTTTCCCTCACAATAGAGAGAGAATATTAACTGTTATTTTGCTTATGAGAGACATATTGTTTAAATATTTATTCATAGATTTGAATTAAGTACCCATAAATAAACTGTGTGGCTGGTAATATTCATCTTTGATCATTACTATGAGTTTAGATTTTGAGACTGAGAATACAGAGAACATATATGAAAAAAAATAATTTCCCAATTCTTCTAGAGTAGGAGCTTAAGGCATTTGTACAAATAAATAATATATTAAGCTTTTTTTCATGTTAATTTCTTTTTTATAGCTTTTTATTTGCAAGATATATGCACGGGCAATTTTTCAGCATTGACAATTGCAAAACCTTTTGTTCCAATTTTTCCCCTATTTCCCTCCATTCCCTCCACCCTCTCCCCCAGATGGCAGGTTGACCAATACATGTTAAATATATTAAAGTATATGTTAAATACATAAAGTTATTTTGCTGTACAAAAAGAATCAGACTTTGAAATTGTGCATAATTAACCTGTGAAGGAAATAAAAAATGCAGGGAGACAAAAATAGTGTGATTGTGAATTCTATATAATGGTTCATACTCATTTCCCAGAGTTCTTTCACTGGGTGTAGCTGGTTCAATTCATTACTGCCCTGTTGGAACTGATTTGATTTATCTCATTGTTGAAGAGGGCCATGCCCATCAGAATTGATCATCATATAGTATTTTTGTTGAAGTGTATAATGGTCCTGCTCATTTCACTCAGCATCAGTTCATGTAATTTTCTCCAGGCCTTTCTGAAATCATCCTGTTGGTCATTTCTTACAAAACAATAATATTTCATAACATTCATATACAGCAATTTAGTCAGCCATTCTCCAATTGGTGGGCATCCACTCAGTTTCCAGCTTCTAGCCACTACAAAGATGGTTGCTACAAACATTCTTGCATATCCAGGTCCCTTTCCTTTCTTTAAGCTCTCTTTGGGATATAAGCCTAGTAACACTGCTAGATCAATGGGTATGGACAGATTGATAAGTTTTTGGGCATAGTGCCAAATCACTCTCCAGAATGGCTGGATGTATTCACAATTCCATCAACAATGTATCAGTGTCCCAGTTTTCCCACATCCCCTCCAACATTCTGCATTATCTTTCCTTGTCATTCTAGTCAATCTGTCTGGTGTATAGTGGTATCTTAGAGTTGTCTTAATTTGCATTTCTCTGATTAATAATGACTTGGAGCATTTTTTCATATAGCTAGAAATAGTTTCAATGTCTTCTTCTCAGAATTGTCTGTTCATATCCTTTGACCATTTATGAATTGGAGAATGGCTTGATTTCTTATAAATTAATCAATTCTCTATATATTTTGGAAATTAGCCCTTGATCAGAACCTATAACTGTAAAAAAGTGTTCTCAGTTTATTGCTTCCCTTCTACTCTTGTCTGCATTAGTTTTGTTTGTACAAAACCTTTTCAATTTGATATAATCAAAATGTTCTATTTTGTGATGAATAATGATTTCTAGTTCTTCTTTGATAATAAATTCCTTCTTCTCCCACAGGTCTGAGAGATAAACTATCCTATGTTCTTCTAATTTATTTATACTCTCACTCTTTATGGCTAAGTCATGAACCCATTTTGACCTTATCTTGGTGTACGTGTTAAGTGTGGGTCAATGCCTACTTTCTGAAATACTAATTTTCAATTTTTCCAGCAGTTTTTTCAAACAGTTATCCCAAAAGCTGGGTTCTTTTGGTTTGTCAAACACAAGATTATTAAAAGTTATTGATTATTTTGTCCTTTGAACCTCACCTATTCCACTGATCAGCTAGTCTATTTCTTAGCCAATACCAAATGCTTTTGGTAACCGCTGCTTTATAATGTAATTTTATATCTGGTACATTTAGGCCATCTTCATATGATTTTTTTTTTCATTAGTTCCCTTGAAATTTTTTTTTTTGAGGCTGTGGTTAAGTGACTTGCCCAGGGTCACACAGCTAGGAAGTGTTAAGTGTCTGAGACCAGATTTGAACTCTGGTCCTCCTGAATTCAAGGCTGGTGCTCTATCCTGTGCCATCTAGCTGTCCCAGTTCCCTTGAAATTTTTGACCTTTCCATATGAACTTTGTTGTTATTTTTGCTAGGTCATTAAAATATTTTAATATTGAATATTAATATTAAATTTTTGGGAGTCTGGTATAGCGCTAAATAAATAAATTAGCTTAGGGAGTACTGTCATCTTTATTATAATTGATTGCCCTATCCAAGTGCATTTAATATTTTCTCCAATTGGTTAGATCTGACTTTATTTGTGTGGAAAATGTTTTGTAGTTTTGCTCATATAGTTCCTGATTTTCCCTTGGCAGATAGATTCCTAAATATTTTATACTATCGGTATTTATTTTAAATGGACTTTCTCTTTGTAACTCTAACCTGGATTTTATTAGTGATATATAAGAATGGTGACAAGTTATGTGGGTTTATTTTATATCCTGCAACTTTGCTAAAGGTGTGGATTATTTCTAATAGCTTTTTAGTAGAATCTCTGGGGTTCTCTATGTATACCATCATATCATCATCAAAGAGTGATAATTTGGTTTCCTCATTATTTACTCTAATTCCTTTAATTTGGGATTTTATCAAATGCTTTTTCTACATCTATTGAGATGATCATATGGCTTTTCTAATTTGGTTATTGATATGGTCAATTATACTAATAGTTTTCCTAATATTGAAGCAATCCTGCATTCTTGGTATAATTCCTATTTGGTCATGTTGTATTATACTGGGGATGATTTTCTGTAATCTTTTTGCTAATATTTTATTTAGCATTTTAGTATCAATATTCATTAGGGAGATTGGTCTGTAATTTTCCTTCTCTGTTTTCAACCTACCTGGTTTAGGTATCAGTATCATGTCTGTTTCACAAAACAAATTTGGTAGGACTCCTTCATTCCCTATTTTTTCAAAAAGCTTAAATAGCATTGGGGTTAATTGTTCTTTAAATACTTGGTATAATTCACATGTAAATCCATCTGGTCCTGTGGTTTTTTTCATAGGGAGTTGAGTAATAGCTTGTTCTATTTCTATTTTCTGAAATGGGACTATTTAAGTAATTTACTTCCTACTCTGTTAATCCGGGAAGACTATATTTTTGGAGATAGTCATCCATTTCACTAAATCTATCAAATTTATTGGCTTAAAGTTGGGCAAAGTAACTCCTTATTATTACTCTAATTTTTTCTTCATTGGTGGAAAGATTCCCCCTTTTCATTTGTAAGACTAACACTTTGATTTTCCTCTTTTCTTTTTCTGATCAGATTTACCAAAGGTTTATCTATTTTATTGGCTTTTTCATAAAAACAACTCTTAGTTTTATTTATTAATTCAATAGTGTTTTTTTTTACTTTCATTATTATTAATTTCTCCTTTTAATTTTAGAATTTCAAGTTTAGTATTTGATTGGGGGGTTAATTTGGTCTTTTTTCTAGCTTTTTTAGTTGGAAGACCAATTTGTTGATCTTCTCTTTCTCTATTTTATTCAAGTAAGCCTCTAAAGATATAAAATTTCTCCTTATTATATCTTTGGCTGTAACCCACAAATTTTGGTTTGATATCACATCACTGTCATTATCTTGAATGAAATTATTAATTGTGTCTACAATTTGCTGTTTCACCCAATCATTCTTTAAGATGAGATTATTTAGTTTCCAATTACTTTTTGGTCTATTTATCTATAACTTTTTGTTGGATGTAGTTTTTCTTACATCATGATCTGAAAAGAAAGCATTTATTATTTCTGCCTTCCTGCATTTAATTTTGAGGTCTTTATATCCTAATAGATGGTCAATTTTTTTGTGTGTAGGTTCCATGAACTGTTGAGAAGAAAGTATACTTTTTTCTGTCATCATTGTTTTCTCCAAAGATCTATCATACATATTTTTTTCTAACATTCTATTTACCTCTTTATTTTTTTCTTATTTGTTTTGTGGTTTGATTTATCTAATTCTGAGTGCAAGGCTGAGATCTCCCACTATTATAATTTTGCTGTTTATTTCTTCTTTCAACTCTCTTAATTTCTCCTTTAGGAAATTAGATGCTATACCACTTGGTGCATATATGTTTAGTATTGATATTGCTTCATTATACTACCCTTTAGCAAGACATAGTTTCCTTCATTTCTTTTAATTAGATCAATTTTTGCTTTTGCTTGATCTAAGATAAGGAAGGCTTCCCTGCCTTTTTGACTTCACTTGAAGCATAATAAATTCTTCTCCAGCCTTTATCTTTACTCTGTATGTATCTCCCTGCTTTAAATGTGTTTCCTGTGGGTCCATGATTTAGGCATAAAGAGGGAGATAATAAATAGATTAGAGGAACAGAGGATAATCTACCTCTCAGACTTGTGGAGGAGGAAGGAATTTTTGACAAGAGGAGAACTAGAGATCATTATTGATCACAAAGTAGAAGATTTTGATTACATCAAACTAAAAAGTTTCTGTACAAATAATACTAATGCAAACAAGATTAGAAGGGAAGTAACAAATTGGGAAAATATTTTTAAAAACAAAGGTTCTGACAAAGGTCTCATTTCCAAAATATATAGAGAACTGACCCTAATTTATAAGAAACCGAACCATTCTCCAATTGATAAATGGTCAAAGGATATGAACAGACAATTCTCAGAGGAAGAAATTGAAACTATATCCACTCACATGAAAGAGTGTTCCAAATCATTACTGATCAGAGAAATGCAAATTAAGAACACTCTGAGATACCACTACACACCTGTCAGATTGGCTAAGATGACAGGAACAAATAATGATGAATGTTGGAGGGGATGTGGGGAAACTGGGACACTAATACATTGCTGGTGGAGTTGTGAAAGAATCCAGCCATTCTGGAGAGGAATTTGGAACTATGCCCCAAAAGTTATCAAACTGTGCATACCCTTTGACCCAGCAGCGCTACTACTGGGATTATATCCCAAAGAAATACTAAAGAGTGGAAAGAGACATATATGTGCCAAAATGTTTGTGGCAGCTCTTTTTGTTGTATCTAGAAACTGGAAGATGAATGGATGTCCATCAGTTGGAGAATGGTTGGGTAAATTGTGGTATATGAAGGTTATGGAATATTATTGCTCTGTAAGAAATGACCAGCAGGAGGAATACAGAGAGGCCTGGAGAGACTTAAACCAACTGATGCTGAGTGAAATGAGCAGAACCAGAAGATCACTGTACACTTCAACAACAATACTGTATGAGGATGTATTCTGATGGAAGTGGAAATCTTCAACATAAAGAAGATCCAACTCACTTCCAGTTGATCAATGATGGACAGAGGTAGCTACACCCAGAGAAGAAACACTGGGAAGTGAATGTAAATTGTTAGCACTAATATTTGTCTGCCCAGGTTGCATGTACCTTCGGATTCTAATGTTTATTGTGCAACAAGAAAATGATATTTGCACACATGTATTGTACCTAGACCATATTGTAACACATGTAAAATGTATGGGATTGCCTGTCATCGGGGGGAGGGAATAGAGGGAAGGGGGATAATTTGCAAAAATGAATACAAGGGATAATATTATAAAATATATATATATAATAATAATAAATTAAAAAAATGTGTTTCCTGTAAACAACATATTATAGGATTCTGACTTTTGATCCAGTCTGTTATTGACCTCCACTTTATGGGAGAGTTCATGCCATTCACATTTATTGGTAAAATTAATAATTTTGTATTTCCTGCCATCTTATTATCCCCAGAGTTTGTTTTTTTTTAAACCTATGGGTGCCACTTGCCTCATGCCGTTCTACCTCTTTAGAACCTCCCTCCCCCTTTGAATTCCTTCCCCTTTGTATACCTTTCCCTTATTACTCTTTTCCTTTCCCCATTTCCTCTCCCACTTTTTAATGAGGTGAGAGAAGTTTCTCTGAAAAACAAAAATGTCAATTATTTTCTCTTTGAGCCAAATCTGATGAGAGTAAGATTCATACAATGCTCCCCGCCCCCTCTCTAAATTCCCTCATATGTTATATGTTTCCTTTTTTTCTCTTTGTAAGATCTAGCTTCCCCTTTTTATCTCACCTTTTCCCCTTTTCTGATACTATCCCCTTCCATTTCTACTTCCCTTTTTTAATATTATCAGTAAAATCAAATTATACATGTACTCTTTATGTATATCCATAACAGAAATACAGTTCTCAAGGTTTTTGTTTTGTTTTGTTTTGTTTTTTACCTATTTCTGCTTCTCTTGAGTCCTATAGTTGGAGGTCAATTTTTTTTTGCTTAGTTCTGATTTTTTTTTTTCCTTAGAAACAAATTTAATTCATCTGTTTCATTAAATGTCCATCTTCTTCCCTGGAAGAAAATGCTTAGCTTAGCTTATAGCTGGGTAGTTCATTCTTGTCTGCATTCCAAGTTTATTTTTTTTGTTTGTTTGTTTGTTTTTTTGCCTTTCAGAATTTCATATTCCAGGCCCATTGATCTTTTAATATGGAAGCAGCTAGATCCTGAGTGATCCTTATTGTGATTCCTTGGTTTTGGGATTTTTTGTTTGTTTGTTTTGTTTTCCCCTCTGGCTGCTTGTAATGTTTTTTCCTTAGGCTGATAGTTCTGAAAATTAGCCACAATATTCCTTGAAGTTTTTATTTTAGGGTCTTTTTCAAAAGGTGTTCGATGAATTCTTTCAATCCTATTTTACCTTCTGATTCCATTACATCTAGGCAGTTCTCTTTGATGATTTCCTGTAAAATAGTATCTAGGCTCTTTTTTTTCATCATTTTCAAAAAGTCCAATAATCCTTAGATTATCTTTTCTAGATCTGTTTTCCAGGTTTGCTGTTTTTCCAAGAAGATATTTAATATTTTTTCTAATTTTTCAGGGTTTTTTTTTTTTTTTTTTTTTTTGGTTTTGCTTGACTGATTCTTGATGTATTAATGAATCATTAATTTATTTTTGTTCAATTCTGATTTTAATGAGTTATTTTCTTCATTAGCTTTTTTACTTCTTTTTTATATGTCCAATTTAGTTTTTAAATGAGTTGTTTTGCTCTATGAATTTTTTTTCATTTAACTAATTTTTTTGAGTTATTTTCTTTTTCCAATTCACAAATCCTACTTTCTCAGGAATTTTTTATCTTTTCCAGTTCACAAATCCTACTTTCCTAAGAGTGCTTTACCTTTTCCAAGTCACAAATTTTCTTTCCCTGTACTTTCTGGGAATTCTTTACCTTTTCCAATACATATTTCAAGAAGTTCTTACCCTTTTTCATAGCTTCTCTTTCCTTTTCCTGTTTTTCTTATAGCATTATTTTAAGATATTTTATAGTTTCTTCTAGGAGAGCCTTGTGTGATAAGGACTAGCTTACATCCCCCTTTGGGTTTTGTCTGGAGATTATCTGCTATTAGTCTCCTTGGGGTTGAAAACCTGCTCTCTTTCTGTATAGAAGCTATCAATGGTCTTTAGGGCTTGCCTTCAGGTCAAGGAGGTTACCAGCTTCCTCTGCAAAGCAGGGATAAGTATATGGACAGTAACTATCCTGCAAGTGGACTGCAAAGAGTGGCCAAGCTTCTCTGGGTAAAGCTCCTCACAAGAAGTGACTCAGGCCTGGGAAGCATGGGCCAAGCTGCAGAAGTGCCCTGCAAAGAGCCCAACTGTAGAGATTAGTGACTGCCCTGGGGCTAGAGGCTGAGCAGTGAACATGTCATTATCCTGGACAAAAGCCTGTTGTGGGTATTATCAGTTTCCCTGTGAATAGTCCCACAAGGTACCAGAAGTGTCTATGCCCTGGGAAGCACAGTCATGCTGAGAATCTTCTTCTGATATAATTGTATCAATCCCTTATGTACTTTGGATGTCAGGGATTTAGCAGAGAAGCTTAATGTTTTTATAGTTAGATCTTTTCCTTTTATTGTTTTGTTGTTTCCTTTTATTGTTATTTATTGTTATAATAATAATTATTATTAACTATTTAAAACAATAGTTTTATGAAAAACCTTCAATTTTACACAATCTGAATAGCTCATTTTGTCTTATGTTACACTCCCTACTCCTTTATTCATGAACAATTTTCTTATCCTTTGATTTATTTCCTTGTATCTCTACTTTTGTTAATCAATTAGATATTCTATGTATAAGACATGCATTGAATTTGATTTGTTATATCATGTGATATCTTGGCCTAAATCTAATTTCTGCTAAAATGTTTGTCAGTTGAGGCAACGCCAAGATGATTGAGAGGACACATGCACCTATCTAAGCTTCTCCCTTCAGACTATTTTTTTTTTTTTTTATGAAACAGCCTTGGAATTAGTGTGTGACTGTCAAAACTCACGAATATTGGGAGTACAACGCATCACCAACAGAAAATAATCTCAAAATTAATCAGAAAAGGATTGCTTTTTCTTGCAGGCAAGGATGGCTAGACCAGGAGCAGTGTCAGGCAAGTAGGCAGTGAGAGCACGGAAAACAGCTCACACTATGTTTTCAATATTTTATTAGATAAGCTAGCTTTGGTAAATTAGAGTAGGTAATAAGGAAAGAAGTTATTATCACTCATTGTACATGATATGATGATATACTTAGAGAATGCCAGAGATTCTACTAAAAAGCTATTAGAAATAATCTACAACTTTAGCAAAGTCACAGGATAGAAAATAAATCCACATAAATCATCAAAATATTTATACATCACCAACAAAATCCATCAGCAAGTGATACAAAGAGAAATTCATTTAAAATAAATGTTGATATTATAAAATATTTGTGAATCTATCTGCCAAAGGAAAGTCAGGAACTATATAAGCAAAATTACAAAATACTTTCCACACAAATAAAGTCATATCTTAACAATTGGAAAAATATTAAGTGCTCTTGGATAGGCCAAGTGATTATAATAAAGATGACAATCCTACCTAAACTAATCTATTTATTTAGTGCTATACTAACCAGAACCCCAAGAAACTATTTTAATGCTCTAGAAAAAAATAACAACTAAATTCATATGGAAGAACAAAAGGTCAAGAATTTCTAGGGAACTAATGGGAAAAAAATCAAATGAAGGCGGCCTAGCTATATTTGATCTAATACTATATTATAAAGCAGCAGTCAGCAAAACCATTTGGTACTGGTTAAGAAATAGACTAGTTAAATAGAAAAGATCTAATTCAGTTCCAGTTGATCAATGATGGACAGAATCAGCTATACCGAGAGAAGGAACACTGGGAATTGAGTGTAAACTGTTTGCATTATTGTCTTTCTACCCAGATTACTTTTACTTTCTAAATCCAATTCTTATCGTGCAACAAGAAATTTGATTTTACACACATATATTGTATCTAAGATATACTGTAACACATTTAACATGTATGGGATTGCCTGTCATCTAGGGGAAGGGGTACAGGAAGGGAAGGGAAAATTTGGAAAAGAAGTGAGTACAAGGGATAAAGTTGTAAAAAAAAATATCCATGCATATGTACTGTCAAAAATTATAATTATAAAATTAAAAAACATAAAGAAAACTAAAGGGGAAAATCTTTATTATAAAAAAAAAGAAATAGACTAGTTGATCAGTAGAATATGTTAGGTTCACAAGATGAAATAGTCAGTAACTACAGCAATCTAGTGTTTGACAAACCCAAAGACCCCAATTTTTGGGATAAGAATTCACTATTTGACAGAAGTTGCTGGACAAATTGGAAATTAATATGGCAGTAACTAGGCATAGACACACACTTAACATAGTACACCAAAATAAGATCAAAATGGTTTCATGATTTAGGCATAAAGAATGAAATTATAAATATATTAGAAGAAAAGGATAGTTTACCTCTCAGGCTTGTGGAGTAGGAAGGAATTTGTGACCAAACTAGAACTAGAGATCATTATTGATAACAAAATAGAAAATTTTGATTATATCAAGTTAAAAAGCTTTTATACAAATAAAACTAATTCAGAAAAGATTAGAAGGAAAGCAATAAGCTGGGAAAACTTTTAAGTGAAATGAGAAGAACCAGGAGACCATTATACATTTCAATAACAATGCTATATGAGGATCAATTCTGATGGAAGTGGCTATCTTCAGCAATGAGAGGATCCAATTCAGTTCCAATTGATCAGTGCTTAAAAGAAGCAGCTACACCTAGCAAAAGAATACTTGGAAGCAAATGTGGACTGCTTGCATTTTTGTTTTTCTTCCCAAGTTATTTTTATCTTTCTAAATCCAATTTTTCATGTGCAACAAGAGAATTGTATAAATAAGTACACATATACTGTATTTAAGATATACTTTAACATGTTTAACATGTATGAGATTGACTGCTATTTAGGGGAGGCAGTGGAAGGAAGGAAGGGAAAAATTGGAAAGAAGTGTTTGCAAGGGTCAACGTTGAAAAATTTTAATGGTCTATCAATTAAAAGTTATAATTAAAAAATAAAATAAATAAAACAAAATGCTTGTCATTTTTACCATTATTGAATAGTGTAGTTCTCATTCCAATTGTGGCAGAAAAGTGTCTTTGAATTGATTTAGCACCATGCTGTTTTCCACTTGATTCTATATTTTCTCATCAATTTCCTTAATCATCTTTTTAAAAAGTAAATACTTTTCATTATTATTACTTCATAGCATTTTATGTGATCTAGTACTATTTGCTTCCTTTTTTTACCCTTTAACAATTTCTTAAATTTCTTCACTTTTTTTTTCTATAAATGATTTTTATTATACATTTTTTTAGCTCTATGCTGCAATTATCTGGAAATTCAGTTTTTATGCCAGTCCATAAGTAAACTGTTATTTTTTCTTTCTATATCATTACTATTTATTGTATTTATTTTTTTTTCAGTTTTATGTTGACTTGGGTTCTATTTTTTTTTTATTTCACACTCTTTATTCCTTTTTCTATATATTTTCCAAAATATTTATATATGCAATGAAATAATGTCCTACAATTATCATATACTATAATTTTCCATTCACATCACATATCATTTGGATTTACACACAGTTTTACTAACCAGAGATAAAGTATTTTTGTAATGCATGGCCATTAGGAGAGAGAATAAATAAGGTAATTTTTTTTTCAACGTAGTTATATTGGAAGCTACTCTATATTTAGTTAAAAATTATAAAAGCAAATTGTATTCCAAAAATTCCAAAATGATATAGAAAATTAATTTTAACTTATCACAATATATTTTTATGTTTATAGCTTACAAGATAGATTCATATCATTTTGTCAAATATATATATATATATAAACTTTATGTTTACATAAATGCATTTGCCTTTTCCTCTCTGAGAAAAACTCATAATTATTTCTTAAAATTTAAAATAAATGAATAATTGAACAAATAAAGAATTGATTATAAAAAAAAATGATACAATTTCTTCCATGTGAAATATTTTGTTGGTTCTGTGTGCTACATTTTAACAAAGGCATAAATAAGTTAGGATTGATTAATAATGAATCTCCAAGGATGGAGAAAAGAATGCAAAACCATGTAAAATGTTTTGAGATTGTAATAAATGAAGTTAGTTAGTACAGGAATAGCTATAAGGTATGTTATTGTCCTCATCTTATGTTGCAAAATATACCTGCTATATGAATAAGTCAATATAAGGTAGTTCTGAGATGCAGAGAACTCAGTCCTGAAGTACCTCAGAAAAGATCCTAAAGCCCTTTATTTTTACTCTATAAAAATATTATACTCTATAAAAATCTTCCTGGTCCCACATGCTTTCCAGAATTTCCAGAATGGTTCTCTCAGTTCATTAAACCTAGTACCTTGTTATTTTGTGCCAATTTCTCATACACATAATTGTGCATGACCAAGATTCTTTCCATTTATGGGCCCCATCTTTCATTGTCCTTTCCCCTAATCCCATCTTGATTCTATCTTTCCATTATACTATGAACTATTGTAATAAGAAATTGATTTTTGATTTTTAAGTGATTTTTGTTTGTTTTATTGAAGGCAATCATGATTAAGTAACAACCATGTTCACACAACTAGTAAATATCTGAGGTCACATTTGAACTCTGATCCCCCTAACTAACTGCAGAGTCAGTGTGTTATCATAAATTGAGTTTTAAATGGGTCCTAAGCATCTTATGAGGTAGATTTTTTTCCCTGAATCTTTGAACTACCAACTTGCTATTTCTCTAGTTTGAGACAAGGAACCTTGGTATCATGTTCTTAATTTGGAAGATTCTTGACTCATTCTATTTCACAAAAGAATCAATGGTAGGAAATGTGAATGTTTATCCTGATTGGAAAAAGACAGTGGAGACAAAATCTCTCTGTGCATGCATGTTTTTGAAAAAACATTAAATGAAAAATGGATAAGATTTATTTTTTCAATCCAAGAGGACAGAAAAAAGGTGAATGAATAGTAGTTTCAAAGAACCAAGTTTCATCTGATAGAATGGACTATTTCCTGAATATAATTTGAGAGTGAAATGGAATAGTATTATAATAATTCAACTGTGCTACTACTTCTTTGAAATATTGTATATTTCTTTGGTATTTAGATTAATTAACTTCTAAGATATTATTCAGCTCTGATATTCTTTAATTTTTTCATGATCCTATGCTGTCTTTTAGAACCAAGATTTTATTGCTTTTTTCTTTCTCTCTCTGGTGAAGAACAGTAGGTGATATTTCAAGGAGATGGACCTTAGAGACCTTAGAGGAGAAAGAGAAGATAAGGGAAAGAGGGAGATGAAATGGAGAGGGAGAGAGGAAGGAAGGGAGGAAAAAACACACAGAGAAAGAAAGAGACACAGAGAGACAGAAACAGAGAGAAGAGAGACAAAGAAATATGGACAGAAAGAGACAGACAGACCAAAAAAGATAGGGGGAGAAGGCAAACACACACACACGCGCACACACACACACACACACACACACACACACACACACACACACAGAAAAATACATAGAGACAGAGACACACATACACAGAGATAGAAAGAAAGAGAGAGAAAGAGAGAAAAAGAGAGGGGAGAGGAGAGAGAGAATGGAAAGAGAGAGAATGGAGAGAAAGAGAGAGAGAGAGAGAGAGAGAGAGAGAGAGAGAGAGAGAGAGAGAGAGAGAGTATTTAACTGAGACCCTTAAAGGCTTATATACATGCATTGAATCCAATATTTTTCATTTCAGACTCTAATATTAATGAGACAACTTGGAACATTTCTCTTCCTACTCTCCTCTCCTTCAACCCCACAAAAGCTATCATTACTTTTCCCTTTTTCTTATTTAGTTTTTGAAAATATTTCCCTGATTATATTTAAAACATGTTTTAACATTTGTTTTAAAAAATTTTGAGTTCTAAATTGTCTTTCTTATCCTCACTTACAATTAAGAAAGATGTAAGGTTACACAAATATTTCTATGAAAACATAGACCCTCTCACCCTAATGAAAATAAAAACCCTCAACAAAAATAAAGTCAAAAATAAAAGAGAGATTGAGAGAGAAAGAGAAGATGCTTCAATCTGTAATCAGACACAACCAGATCCTTCATAGTGTATGGATAGAATTTTTCATCATTAGTCCTTCAGAGTAGCCATGGATCATCATACTGCTCAGAATAGCAGTTATTCACAGTTTGTCATCCCAGAACTCTGCTGTTACTTTGAGTACAACATATATCACTTTACTTAAGTTCATGGAGGAATTCCAGCTGAGAACATCCTGCTCATCATTTCCCATGGAACAATAATATCTCATAACAAACACATATCACACCTTTATTGATTTATTTCCCAATTGATGAGCATCTCTTCCATTTTCATGTTCTTTTTTTTTTTGTTGTTGTTGTTGTTTTTGCTCTGAGAAGAAAGCTGCTATCTATCATTAGTTTTCAAATGAACCTGATTTCACTTGCAAACAAATGTTGGTAAAAGGTCCTTGAATTTCGTTTACTTATCTCATATGTGTGTATCTTTAGATGTTTTTGCAATTTATCAGTATGTCTAATTATCCTTTAATTGTTTTTTCAGGTTTATCATTATTCATACACAGCTTCATATGTGATTTACAACATACATACAAGGTAAGATCTTTGATTTTTTCATGTCCTTTTATCCAATTTTCAGTTTTTATATAAGTATTAATTTATTCATAAACACATTTACATGTTTTCAAGGGAAGTTTGGGGAGTTAAACCCTCCAGAAGTCGAGGATTCCATTTTGCAGTATGCAGCTTGGGGCGTACAAGGACAGCAACTGGTAAGTTCAAAAGGTGATAATGAGTGGATTGAAAGCATGGCTTTGCCAAGGATGGAAATTTTAATGTCACTAGCAGTATTAAATTGGCATATAACTTTATAGTTTCCAAGTCATTTCCAGATTAATTTTTAAATTTAGCTATATTATAGGGATACTAGAAGCAATTACTTAATTTTACATATGTAGAAATTGAGGTAAAAAATTTATAAGTTTGAGTATTTGGGAGTAAGGACCCATGGCCTCTAACTCAGATTTTGCAGTTTGTTGGGGGTGAGGGAAGGAGATTGAGAGTAAGATAGGAAAGAAATAAGAAAGGAAGGAAGGAAATGAATGAGATTGGGAGAGATGAAATAAGGGAGGAAGGAAATAAGCGAGTGAGGGAGGAAGGAAGGAAGGAAGGAAGGAAGGAAGGAAGGAAGGAAGGAAGGAAGGAAGGAAAGAAGGAAGGAAGGAAGGAATGAAAGAAGGAAGGAAGGAAAGAAAGAAGAGAGAAAAGGAAGGAAGAGAGAATAGGAAGGAGGGAGGGAGGAAGGAAATTAGAGAAGGAAAAAGGGAAGAAGGGAAGGAGGGAGGGAGGGAGAAAGGAGAAGAATCACTTAATACATACCAGGAAGTGTACTGATTATTGAGGACATAAATAGAAGCAAAAAAGACAGTTTCTTCCCTCAAGGAGCTACCATTTTAACAGTGTATGGCATTGCATAAAGGATTACTGGAAAGGGGGGTGATATACATTTTAGGAACATATATGTGGCCCATGTACCTGATAAGACACACACCTTAAAAATACGGTGGCTTGCTACCTGGTACGATACTGCCTAAAGTGCACATATCACAACTTGGAGAATGAAATTTGGCAGGAAGGTAAATGTAAAGGAGTATAATTTCTATTTCAAAATAGATGATAGGAGATTAGGGCCATAGTAAAAAAGATGGAAGGAAGTCACAATATATATTTATTTGAAAATGTATCTCCTGACTTGGAATATGTAATAAATATTTGAAAATTATGATTTCTTTTTTATCCTGGGATATAACTAGTTTTCTAAGTGACTGTAATGTCTGGGCCAGCTTTCTGGAGGAACTCTGGATGAGCCTTGGTTTTTAGATGGAGAAGTGATGAAGGAAGTAGGACCACAACAAGGCTGGGCAAAGATGGAGTCCAGAGTCTAGAATCTGGAGTCTTGAGTCTTCTGTTTGACTGTGACTGTGATTCTTTTTCTGTGTCTTCTCTGAGAGAGACCCTCTCTTAAATACCTCAGTATGATTATATAAATACAACAACTGAGCATGTGCCAACTGTCCATTACATCACCATCACATTAAGTTTATGTTTAGAGAACCATTATCTCACACTAAGTAGTTGCTTAACTATAATACCCTGCTGTTTTTGATTTTAAGTATACCTTTTCAGAGTCCTGGCCCTCTACATCTCCAACTTTTTTTTGTTGTTGTTGTTTTGTTTTAGAACACAGGTGTTCATGCCTTTCCTGACTTCTCAGGAAGGGAGGTGAAAACACCAAAAAGATGATGACCACACCCTTCCTGACTTCTCAGGAAGGGAGGTGAAAACACCAAAAAGGAGGTAGTCACGCCCTCCCTGACTTCTAAGGAATGGAAATGAGAACATCAAAGGGATGGAGAGTCAAACCAGATATTGTTATCAGGTTTCCTTTGGGTTGAATGATCTTACTTGAAAGAGGCAGAAATAAATCCATCATCATGGGAGGTATTACACAAGCACATAATAATATAGCACAGGCTAGTAGTGACACAACAAACAACATGAATCAACATGAGGAATTAAACATGTCTATAAGTCCCAGAAGGAGGGTATATAAATAACAATCACACACACACACACACACACACATACCTCCTTCAGCTAAAAGATAGTTGAAAACCAATCTATTGTCCATTACTTCACATGTGAGAGAATCCAATGATTCCTATTGGTTTTAAGGTTCTGCAACAGTCTCATTGATACTTTTTGATGTTCATGAGTCAATTGTCATACATACTGGGTTAACAGCCATGCTTTTTCAGTGGTACATGTAGTTAGAGAAGAAACCATCTGATGTTTCTTGAGTTCTCTCCTTTGTTTCAAGGGTTTTCTCCATCTCTCTCTGATAGACAAGGCAAATATGACTTGTTTGCATGCATCTGATTCTTTCTATATCTGTAGAGATACAAGCAAACCCTCTCCCCCAAGCAATTACCTATATAGTCCCTTCTAATACCACTTTCTAAATCTCTCCACATCATCTGGTGATTATCTAAAGACAGTGGAGCTGCTCCCACTGGACACTGCCCTTCTGGTGGGTTATAAAATCTGTCAGCCAGAGCCAGAGCCAGTGCATCTTTAAGAAAAATCAAGAATCTAATAGTACAAAGAGCTAAACTTAAAAGTTCTCTATGGTTATCTATGGCTCGCCCTTTCTTTTGTTTTTGGAGGAGCATCTTGATGTCTCTGTTTCTCCTCTCTACTATAGCCGGTCCTTGAGGATTAACAGGTATGACAGTGGTGTATAAAATCTCATATTGTCCACAAAAGTATGCAAAATGTTTAGAAGTATATGAAGGTCCATTTTCTGTTTTTATTGCTTGTGGCACACCCATAATTGTAAAAGCGTTTTTAAGGAATTCAGTGACCACTTGGGTTGTTTCTTTTGATGATGGTATTGCAAAAGTAAATCCAGAAAAGGTGTCTACTACAACATGGATAAAAGAAAGATAACTACAAGCTTTATAATGGGTCACATCCATTTGCCAAATTCCATTGGGTCTCAAACCAAGAGAATTTTTCCCTGGAGGGAGCACAGGAGTGTGAAAAGGAAGACAAGTTGTACAGGATTTTACTGTGCTCCTAGCTCCCTCTTTTATTATCCCAGATTGCAAACACAAAGCTCAAGCAGCCTGATGATATTTAGAATGAGATTCTTGGGCTGCCTGAAATAAAGGAGTGTTGGCTAACATGGTTAGAAGGCTATCTGCCTCTGAATTTCCATCAAAAATAAGACCTGGATGTAAGTTCTGGACTAGCTCTCTGGAGACCTCAGGATCAGCCAGAGTCAGAATAAGCAAAATTCCTTGATCTTTAGAGGGAGAAGTGAAGGAGATGGACAAAACTGCCACAAGCTCTCTACCAACCTCCCTTTTCTTCTTCCTGCTGCAAAGTGAGTCTGGGTTGTGTCACTCCACCCTCCAATCCCTCCTACAATTATCTGTATGCACCAAAAGATCGAACCTGCATAGAACAGTGAGAAGGGCCATTTCCCCAAATATATGCCAATAGTCCTTGCCAAATAGGTAATTAGCCTTAAGTGCTTGGTTGTCTGATTCAAGCACACCATTTAAGAGTTTCAGCCCTTTATACCTGGAAGTCCTCTATGAGAGTGGACATGCAAGATATAAATCTTACCTGGATGCTTTCTCACTTGCTCTTGAAGTTCCTTAAAGAGCAAATATGTGTATGTATGTATGTATATATATATCTATATCTATATAAATATATAGATATAGATATATATAGATATATATATATAGATAGATAGATAGATAGATATAGATAGATAGATATAGATAGATAGATAGATATAGATATAGATATAGATATAGATATATAGATATGTATATCTATATATATATAGATGTATATCTATCTATCTATCTATCTATACACATATATATTAGAAGCTACACATTTTATTTGGGCTCTGGCAAGTCTTTGTACCACACCTACTGAATAGGCCAAATTAGATATTATATTTAAATCTTCTGGATAATAATTAAGAGCTAGAACAATTGCATACAATTCATTTTGCTGAGTGGACTGAAAAGGAGTTCTGACTACTCTCTTTATAGTTAAGTCACAAGAGTATACAGCACAAATGTTATGTTTGGATGCATCTGTAAAGATAGTTGGTTCTTTACTAAGAATGTTAGAAACTTTTTCATATCCTCCTTATCTAGAAGGATGAAATAGAAATAATTCTTAATGTCTATAACCCAAAGACAATAAAATAGAAGATTTGTTAATAGCCTTTAATAAAATTCTAGCCACCAGTACTGGGCAAGGAGTAGGGTTTTGGTCTGGTTGTGCTGGGACACACTGGGTCCTTGATGAAGGACTGCTTTGGGTGCCTCTTTTGTAGCAAAAACTGAAATTTCCAAGAATTTCTGAGTGACTCTTTCAACCACATTGGATGAAGACTGTTCAATCTCTCTCAAAGCCTCTTGAGCTTCTTTTGTAAGCTGGCATGATACGTTTAGTGACTAGTGAGATAATTACCTGGAGAGGTGAAATCTGCCCCTCATAAGCTGTCAAAGGATCATTAATCTGTGCTAAAATGTCTGCATAGGGACCTAAACCTGCTAGTTGATCAAAGGTAACTGGTATATAAACTCCAAGTTGCCTATTTCATTGGACTTGTATTCTACAGAGTTCACTATATTCAGAAAGCCACAACAAGTTTTGTCCAGGTTCTAAACATGCCCTTGCTATAGATTTCCAATCATTAGGGGTTAAACCTTCAAAAGCCAAATTCTCTAATAACATCTTAATGTAAGACAAGGTAGACACATAAAGAGTACAAGCCTTTTTCACATCTTTGATAATTTCTAGATTAAAAGGAATGTATCTTTTGTTGACCTGAAGAGTCAGACTCTTCAATCACAGGGTATGCTTTATTCTACAATCAGAAATATCCTGTCCTTCCTCTTAATCTTTAATTAGTATCTTTTGTAATTGTGTCATGGGGGGAGACAAATCTGCAGCATGGGTGGTGTTGATGGTTTCACTGCCCATCCTACTCTTCCTCCTCCTCCCTCCATCCTCAAAGAGGAAATTGAGGGAGGAGAATCAGGAGATGGCGAATGCCTTAAAGGTGCCTGCTCAGGTATAGGTGGAGGTGAAACTGAGCTGTGAAAGTAAGAAGCACCACACTATTTCATCAGTGCTGTCCTTAACTCCTTTCTTGTCCAATTTCCCATGCTTTTCAATTGCTTTATCAGTATCATCTCCCTCCTGCTCTTTCTCCTCCTTCCTTGTCTGGCTGTCCACCTTATTTTTTTTTCCTTTTTTTTAGAATTTGTGGGATTCTTTAAAGCCAATTGTATTATGTTGTACATAAGGAATGTTTCCTCAAGAATTAAATCAGGACCCATAGCTTCATAATATTCAATTAGTTGCTCTCCCACTATTTCTCATATATCTGACTCTAATTTTTCTTCCTTAGATAGCCAAGGAGTCATGCGCTCTAATATATTTAAGAATCCAGTGATCTGCTTCCATGTTACCAACAAATCTTCCTTCTTTATTAACCTTACGATGCATTCTACACACTTTCCTTGGGGTAGGGGAGGCTTTTTTCTTAATATGTACCCCATTTCAGCTCAAAAACAAAAGTTACTAGTTTAGCCCTTACCAAAGTTTCCTTCTTGTCTATTTTTATACTCTCCCTATTTCCGGGTTACAGGGATTTCTCCATTGAAGTTGCCCAATCATGTCAGTTGAGCTGATTTTTCCCTGCTTTGCAAGGCACTGAATTTCTAGGGTCCCATGTTGATTGCCAAAGTGTAATGTCTAGCTTTCTGGAGGATCTCTGGACGGGCCTTGGTCTTTAGGTGGAGAAATGATGAAGACAGGAGGGCCATCACACCATGAGGCTAGTCAAAAATAGAGTCCGGAGTCTGGAATCTGAAGTCTGGAGTCTTCTGTGTCTGTGTCTGCTCATTTCACTTAGCAATAGTTCATGTAAGTCTTTCCAGTCCTTTCTGAAATCATCCTGCTGATCATTCTTGTAGAACAATAATATTCTATAACATTCATGTACCATAACTTATTCAGCCATTTAAATTTATTCATAACTCCACCAACAATGCATGTAATCACAAATCCAAAACATACATTCTGATACATACATACACATATTCAATATGAACATGTTTGTGTATGGTCTCCTAGTATAATTCTTAAACCCACAAAAATAATAGATTGAATAACAAAAAATATTATCTCACTTATTTATTTTTCCTGGATAGCTAACAGTGAAAAACTTCTGCTAATGTTGAGCAGTAATTTATCTGCACCTGTAGTATTCTAAAATTGCTTTGTAGTTTTGGGGAAATGAATTGGTCAATGTATGTTAGTGAGACTTATGAATCTATGATTGTCTCTGGGAATTTTAGTATTTATCCAAGCTGTAGATGTATGTAAATAAATATATTTAGGGAATGATTAAAAGTAATTATCTTGAAGAATTCTGATAGTTGTGGATTATAGATATGATATAAAATTTTAAAAATTAAAAGTCACATCAAATAGGTTATGGTTTTTTATTATTTTTACCTTTACCTAGAAAATGGAAAGAAACCAAGTTTAAAGGATCTTAATTTGCTCAATTGCACATCCTCAAGTCATAACATAGTACGGAGGTCAAAAATTATGAATATATATTAGAACCAAATCTATAATATTGTGTCTCATAAAGAAAAAGTTTACATATAACAGCATTAAATAATCCACTAAGTGTTGATAGAGTCTATGATAAAGCACTAAGTTTGTAATCGGGAAGCCTGAATTCAAATTTAGTGTCACATATTATATAGTTTTGTAATTCTGTCGAAATAATTGTATTAGTCTCAGTTTCTTCATCTGTAAAATGATCTGGAGAAAGAAATAGCCAATTACTCCATTATTTTTGCCAAGAAAACTCCAAATGAGGTCATGAAGCATCAAACAGGAATGAAACAACTAAATACCAACAAAAGTATTGAATGAGTTTGTACAGCAGAAAGGAAATTTAAGGATCATTTCATCTACATTCTAATTACAGATGGGTTAACTTAGGAACAAAGAAAGTTATCTTAGAGGTTAGATTATCAGGCTTGGAACAGGAGGATCTGAGTTTTCTGAAGCTCAAATTTTTGAGCTCAAAAGATCCAAATGATCTTTGCTTCCCCCATACAGAAAATAAGTGGCACCACAACTGAGAAAGTAATTTTATTCAAATGAAAGCTTATTTCACTTCAAAAGGAGTTTAAATCATTATTAGAGTATTTAGATTAATTGTATGGTATTTCAGAAGAAATGGCACAGCATAATATAAAGTGTACTCAAGTTGTAGTTATTAAGACATGAATTTTCAAATTTTACTTCCCCGTTATTTAAATATAAGGTTATTAAGGTTATTTAATGTGTCCATTAATTTCAGAGAACTCCATAAGACCAAATTTTAATCCATGTGGTTAGAGAGACTTCCTGGACTGACAAAATCCAAAGTCCTTGATTTAATGAAGTAAAAAATTTCATGATGATAGTTCATCTTATTCCGTCTCAGGAAATGAAACCAAATATTTATTTTACTCAAAAACATGATATCCTCCACACACACACACAAAAAAAATCCAACCCAAGTTACTTTCATCTTCCTTCAAAATTCTACTTTTGATTTTGACTTTTTAAAAATTTAACCATTAGTTATTAAGCAATTATCATGGGAAAGTATGGGATTTTTACAAAGAGCAGGTGTTTAATAGAAGCTGTTTGAATGAATAACATGAAAGTGACCTTTAAATATCTGAAAGCTTTGAATGATTGAACAGTTTTCACATGAAATTGGAATTAGATTTGATGTATTCAGGTTGAGATAACAGAACCAGGATCAATTAATGGACATAGAAGAGAAGCAGGTTTGGACTCAATATAAGGAGAAACTTCCTAGCAATTATAGCTATCCAAAGGTACTGCAGATTGCATTAGTAGGTACTAATTTCTTCCTTACCTGAATCCTTTATGTCAAACTAATATATTAGAGAACTTAAAGTCTTCTGATAATCATTCTTATTCAAAGATTATATTGTTATTCTACTATGATTTGGTTTTTTTGTTGTCCCTTTCCAGAGCTAAAATTTCTAATTAATTAGAGCATGATATAACTTCCACATAGCTTAACCGTGAGTTATAAACAAAAGCTTCAATCCAGTGGACATTGATAATATATATATATATATATATATATATATATATATATATATATATATATATATATATATATATATATATATATATATATATATATATATATATATATATATATATATACATCTCTCTCTCTCTCTCTATATATATATATATATATATAGAGAGAGAGAGAGAGAGAGAGAGATGTATATATGTATATGTATGTATTATAAAACAAATTGTTCCAATCTGTTAGTTTTAAATATTCAGCCTAGTCCAGCTATGTAACTAAGAAAAGAACGACTTCCACCTACTAAAGGAAAGGTTGGAGGGCAAAAAATGATTCCCAAAGTTCCTATTTAAAGAGGGCTTGGAAGGCACATCACTCCTCATTTCCCATTTACAGTACTCCTGGGATTCAGCTCCATTATTATTTTGCCCTTGTGCTGCATATTCTCTTTTTTCCACTCCAATTCCCTCGAGTATACTTCCCCCCTCCTATTTATTTTAATTTTTACAAGGCAATTGGGGTTAAGTGATTTTCCCAGTGTCACATAGCAATTAAGTATTAAATTTCTAAGGCTGGATTTGAACTCATATCCCCCAGAGTCTAGGGCCAGTGTGATGTTGTATTCACTTCACCATTCAGTTGCCCTCTGTTCCTGAGGATACTTGCAGAATTCCTTTTTTGCATTTCCTTCTCCATCAAATTGTGCACTTTTTAAAATAAAGAATGTTTTCTTTCTTATTTGTATATCTCAGCTCTTACCACAGTTCAAAACACATTAATGAATGTTTAAATGTGCTATGATATGGTATGATATGGAATGATATGTTATCATATCATATTATACATGATAGGGGAACTATGAATAATTTTCTCACATAAGTCATATGTCTGTGCTTCCCATGTTCTTGCTTCCCTCTAAGGTACTCTAAATATTTATTAAACACCTCCTTAAATGTATAAAAAAGTTAAAAGCCAAGGAACATGTGTGTATATATGTAAAAATGCAAATACATACAAATATCAGTTCTTGTCCATGTATGCATATGTACATATATGTATTCAAATATACTTAAAGAATTTTAAGGTAGAAAAAGCTCACTCACTGTCTACTATGATGTCAGCAGTCATCTCCCAGGTTCAGCTTGATACATCCAGTTATGATGAAATAATTCATCCAATTTTACACAGTTCTTACTCTTGGGAACACAATCCTAACATGAATCAAAATTTGCCTTTCTCTAGTCCTTCCCTTAGTTTATATATTTTTCCTTCTAGACTATGTAGAATATATCTATTTTTAAATAAGCTATATATTTTCAACTATTTGAGGATATTCATCACTTTTCTCTTAGTGAAGACTTCTCTTCACAAAGTAAAATATTTCTATTTTCCTTTATCTTGTTGAAAAATCATATTCTTTTTGATAATATTCATTCATTTCCCTGAAACTTCTCTATTATTTTCTCTCGATGTATAAAGTGAGAACTGTATATATTTTCAGCAAAAATGTACCATACTTCATTATATTGTAGGGATCAGTTAATTGAATGATGTTGACTAATCATTTTAACAAGACACCAGCATCTATCTTTCATACTTTTCATAAATCTTTGAATGTGTGAGACAATATTGCTTAAGCCCAATTAAATTCTGGAAGAATAAAAATAATGAAACTACTAGCAAAGTGGTCATTAACACCTGAATTTTGGGATCTAGATAAGCTTCAAATGATGGAGGTGTCTGTAATTTTAGATGGAAAATATCTTGATTTTCAACAACTTTTAATTAAAATTTCCTTCTTCTTTAATTTTGAAATAGAAATAAAACAAAATTACAAGAATTAGCCCATAGATTTTATTAGACTATCTGATGTGTCTATCATAAAAATGAAATAAAATATCTTCTATCACTGAAGGATGTTTATGAACACATGGGTGAGATGATTTACAGAAATAAAAAGGCAGAAAGCCTATTTCCTTCTAAAGCAAAAGAGCTTGAAAGTGTTATGATCCCACTATTACGTCCTTTTGAAAATGATTTTATATTTGAACTTTGAATGTCTTTACATGATGCTGTAAAGTTGGAAGTAATGTAAAGACCTGGGGAAAATCATGACCTTAATATGGGCTAATATAGCCACTTAACAATAGCTGTACATATTTTTGTTCTGTTAGGAGAAAATGTGTTATAAAAATACCAAAGAAGGGCATTTAATTTACTAATTTTAATGTCTAATGATATAACTATGATGGATTGTTTCATGAGCTCTGATTAAACCCATAAACATTCAAAAGTTAACTACCAATAAAAATATACATAGTCAGAAATAAGGATTTTAGTTACAAGAATACTAGAAACAAGTATAATTTTTTTAAATAATAATAATAATAAAGTTATTGCATGTCATCTCTAGACTTAAGAATGAAATTATGTGTAGCTTTATCAGATGATTTTAATATTCTATGGGGAAAATGGGGAAAAGTCATCTTATTTACTATAGTATCTGACTCTATAGTCTTTCTGAGAGAAATCTTCCTCTCCCCTCAAATTCAGGCTTATTATATATGTAACTCTTGATTCATTTTATCATATATTACCATGTATTATAGTTACTATTATTATATCTTAGGTATTGAACTGTAAAATCAGTGAGGTTAAGGCGGAAAATGGTGTTTGTTTTCCTGATCTTTTGTTTTCCTCAAAATTCTTGGGTTAGTGTCTTACAAATAATAGACACTTGGTAAATATTTGTTGAATTAAGCAATTTAAATGTGCATTTTAAATTAAAATATAATTGACAAAGAGCTAAATTTCTTTTTAAAAAGACAAGGTAAATTTAAATTTAGCTTCATATATAGTGGTTATGCAATATTTGGCTAGTCAATCTATCAGTATCTCTGGTAAATTATGACTCAGTTATTGAGAAGATGAAATAGCAGGAGTTTTTCATATAGAATTCTCTATATTAATGAAATTACATGTCTTAATTTATGTCTATTTTATAG
The DNA here is from genome assembly GCF_048593235.1 of Sminthopsis crassicaudata. Taxonomy (NCBI): domain Eukaryota; kingdom Metazoa; phylum Chordata; class Mammalia; order Dasyuromorphia; family Dasyuridae; genus Sminthopsis; species Sminthopsis crassicaudata. The sequence continues at coordinate 369,530,749 of NC_133619.1, read as the reverse complement.
ATTTCACATAAACGTATTTATGAATAGGAAATGGCCCGTTTCATGTAAACTTTGGAGAATTTTGTCTTTTTTTTTTTTTTTTTTTTTTTAAATAGAGTATTGTCAGCAAATAGATAGCATGAAGATTTGATTGAACTGGATTGGAGATGAGCCATAACAATATTCTAATTGGTTTAGCCATTAAATAAATTAAATATCCAAATAGCCTTTGTGGAAATGGATAATTAATTTTCATGCTTAATTTTCAGATTTCTAATTTTGTAAGAAAATAACTCTTATGGTATTATCTCTTTTCCCAAAGTTATAATTTTCTTCTCTTAACTAATATAGAAACATTTTCAAAGGCTTGGACTTTTACAAGTGGAGAAAATATTAATGAATAAATGTTAATAGGAATATTTCATATATATTTAATCCAATTCTCCCCTTTGAGAGATAATGAACGGTATTATAGATGTATTCAATTATTGTATATATTCAGTTGACTGCATGTATAGTTTTTTGGATAATCTCAGAAGATTTAAAACTAGAAGGAAATCAGAGTTCATTTACCATAATCCTTTATTTTTATGTTGAAATTGAAGCTCAGAAAAGTTTACTGATTTTACTCAAGGGCACACAAATAACAATGTTAACAACATTTCTAAATCTATGAAGTAACTTTATGGCTGTTTGATCAGTTTAACACTGTATACATACAGGAATTTATAATGGTCATTTTTCTTATGTTACCTCAGCCTATCCATGAGCAATTGATATTTTTCAAATTGTTTAGATCTGACTTTATTTGTGTGAGAAGAATTCTGTCATTTTATTCATATAGTTCTTGGGTTTCTCTTGGAAGTTAGACCACAAATATTTTATTTACAGTTATATTAAATGGAATTTTTCTTTCTATCTATTGCTTTCTGGGTTTTTATAGTGACATATAGAAATGATGATATATGTGTGGGTTTATTTTATATCCTACAACTTTGCTAAAACTGTTAACTATAGGTAAGCTTTTGGATAGATCTCTGGGATTCTCTAAATATATCATCATATGATCTGAAAAGAGTGATAGTTTTGTATCCTAATTCCCTATTCTAATTAATTTACTTTCTTTTTTTTTTCTTTTTATATGGCTAAAAACAATATTTCTAGTACAATATTGAATAATAATAGTGCTAATAGGCATGTTTGTTTCATTTTTTATATTATTGGGAATGCTTCTAGCTTTTATCGATTACAGATAATGCCTTTTGTTGGTTTTAGGTTTTTGTTTAATTTTAAGGAAAACTCCCTATATTTCAATGCTTTCTAGTTTGTTTTGGCAAATGTTTTCTACAAAATTAATTAATTTATTTTAATACATATTGTTTTATGAATAATTTTGAGAGAAAAAAATCAGAACAAAAGGGAAAAACCATAGGAGAGAAAAAAAAAAAAAAAAAAAAACAGACAAAAGAAATGAACATAACATGTGTTGATTCACATTCAATCTCCATAATTCTTTTTCTGTATGCAGATGACATTTTCTGTTCCAAGTCTGTTGATATTCTCATTGATCAGTGAACCATTTGCAAGAAACAAGTTTTTCATAGTTGATCATGGCACATTCTTCCTGTTATTATGTACAGTATATTCCTGGTTCTCGTTGTTCTGCTCACCATCAGTTCATGTACATCTTTCCAGGCCTTTATAAAGTAAATCAGCTTGTTCATCATCTTTATAGTACAATAATATCCCATTATTTTCATATATCAGGACTTGTTGACCTATTGCCTAATTGATGGGCAACTACTCCTTTTCCAATTTCTTTGCTACCACAAAAAGAGCTGCTACAAACATTTTTACATATGTGGTCCTTTTCCTTCCTTTAAGATTTTCTTGGGATACAGATCCAATAGTGGCACTACTGGGTAAAAGTGTATGCACAATTTTATAACCATTTGAGCACAGTCCCAGATTTCTCTCCAGAAGAATTGGATCATTTCACAGCTACACCAACAATGCATTAGTGTCCTAATTTTCACAAATCCCGTATAACACTTACTAATATCTTTTCCTATAGTCTTTTAATTTTTTTTTACAATTTTAAATCTTTTTATTATAACTTTTTATATATAAAATGTCATCATGGGTAATTTTTCAACATTGACCCTTGCAAAAATTTCTGTTTCAGCTTTTTCTCTCCTCTCCATTCCCTCCCCTAGATGATAGATAGTCAAATACCTGTTAAATATGTTAAAGTACATGTTAAATACAATATATGTATACATATTTATACAATCACCTTGTTATACAAGAAAAATCAGATTTAGAAAGAAGGTAAAACATAACCTGAGGAGAAAAAACAAAAATTGAAGCAAACAATAACAAAAAGAATGGAAATGTTATGTTATTCTCTATACTCATTTCCCAGTGTTCTTTCTCTGGGTGTAGCTGGTTCTGTTCATTACAGATTAATTGAAACTGATTTGGATCCTCTTATTGTTGAAGAAAGCCACATCCATCAGAATTGATCATCATATAATATTGCTGTTGAAGTCTTCAATGATCTCCTGGTTCTGCACTTTTCACTTAGCATCAGTTAATGTATCTCTCATAGACTGTCTGTATTCATCCTGCTGGCCATTTCTTATAGAACAATAATATTACTTAACATTAATATACCACAATTTATTCTCCAATGTGTAGGCATCCATTCAATTCCAGTCTCTCGTCCTACGAAAATGGCTGCCACAAACATTTTTTGCACATACGGGTCCCCTTCCCTTCTTTAATAGCTCTTTGGGACATAATCCCAGTAGTAACACAGCTGGATCAAAGGATATGCACAGTTTAATAACTTATTGAGTTTAGTTCCAAATTGTTTTCCAGAATGATTGGATCCAGGCACAGCTCCACCAACAATGCATCAGTGTCCCAGTTTTCCACATCCCCTCCAATATTTGTCATTATCTTTTCCTGTCAGTCTGACAGGTGTGTAGTGGTATCTCAGAGTTGTCTTAATTTGCATTTTTCTGATCAATAAAGATTTGGAACACTTTTTCATATGACTAGAAATAACTTCAATTTATTCATCTGAAAATTGTGGGTTCATATCCTTTGACCACTTATCAATTGGAGAATGGATTAATTTTTTATAAATTAAAATCAATGATATATATATTGTGGAGATGAGGCTTTTATTAGAACCTTTAGCTCTAAAAATGTTTTCCCAGTTTATCTATTCCCTTCTAATCTTGTCTGAATTAGCTTTATTTGTACAAAAGCTTTTTAACTTACTATAATAAAAAATTATATTTTGTGATCAATAATGATCTCTACTTCTTCTTTGGTCACAAATGCCTTCCTCTTCCACATATATGAGAGGTAAACTATCCTGTGTTTTTCTAATTTATTTATAATCTCATTCTTTCATTCTTTATGCCTAGATCATGAAGCTATTTTGATCTTATATTGATCTACAGTGTTAAATGTGGGTCCATACCTAGTTTCTGCCATACTAATTTCAAATTTTCCCAGCAGTTTTTGTCAAATAGTGAATTCCTATCCCAATAAGATTGGCTCTTTCAATTTGTCAAACACTAGAGTGCTATAATTATTGATTATTTTGTCCCGTGAATCCAACCTATTCTACTGATCACTTAGTCTATTTCTTAGCCAATACCAAATGTTTTTGGTGACCATTGATTTATAATATAGTTTTAGATCAGATACAGCTAGGCCACTTTCCTTTCACTTTTTTCTTCATTTGATTTTTTTTTCATTAGTTCCCTTGAAATACTTGACCTTTTGTTCTTCCAGATAAATTATATTGTTATTTTTCCTGGGTCATTAAAATAGCTTCTTGGGAGACTAATCGGTAGAGCACTAAATAAATAGATTAGTTTAGGTAGTATTTTCAACTTTATTATATTCGCTCAACCTGTCCAGGAGCACTTAATATTTTTCCAGTTGTTTAGATATGACTTTGTTTGTATGGAAAGTGTTTTGTAGTTTTGCTGATATAGTTCCTGACTTTCCCTTGGCAGATAAATTCCCAAATATTTTATATTATCCACAGTTATTTATATGTAATTTCTCTTTTCATCTCTTGCTGTTGGATTTAGTTAGTGATGTATAAAAATGCTGATGATTTATGTAGATTTATTTTGTATCCTGTGACTTTGCTAAAGTTGTGGATTGTTACTAGTAACTTTTTAGTAGAATCTCTGGGGTTCCCTAAGTATACCATCATATCATCTGCAAAGAGTGAGAATTTGGCTTCCTAATTACTACTCTAATTCCTTTAATTTCTTTTTTATCTCTTATTGCCAAAACTAGTGTTTCTAATACTATATTGAATTGTAATGGTGATAGTGGGCAACCTTGTTTCAGTCCTGATTTTACTAGGAATGGTTCCAGTTTATTACCATTATATATGATGCTTACTGATGGTTTTAAATATATGGTACTATTTTATGGAAAAGTCAATTTATTCCTATACTCTCTATTCTATAAGAATGGGTGGTGGGTTTTATCAAATGCTTTTTCTGCATCTATTGAGATGATCATATCTTTGTTGTTAATTTGGTTATTGATGTAGTCAATTATGCTAATAGTTTTCCTAATATTGAACCAGCCCTGTATCCCTGATATAAATCCTACTTGGTTATGGTATATTATCCTGGAGATGATTTTCTATAATTTTTTTGCTAATTTTTAAGATTTTTGCATCAATGTTCATTAGGGAGATTGGTCTATAATTTTCTTACTTTGTTTTCTTCCAAAGTGATTTAGGTAGCAGTACCATATCTGTGTCATAAAAGGAATTTGATAGGAATCCTTCATTCCTATTTTTTCAAATAATTTCTATAACATTGGAGTAAATTGTTCTTTAAATGTTTGGTAGAATTCACATGTAAATCCATCTGGTCCTGAGGATTTTTTTAGGGAGTTGACTAATACCTTGTTCTATTTCTTTTTCTAAAATGGGACTATTTAAGCAATTTATTTATTCTTTCATTATTCTTGGCAATCTATATATTTGAAGGGATTCATCCATTTCATTTAAGTTATCAAATTTATGGGAATAAAGTTGGGCAAAGTAACTCCTAAATTATTGCTCTAATTTACTCTTCATTAGTGGAAATTTGTCTCTTTTTCATTTTTAAGACTAATAATTTTATTTTTCCTTTTTCCTTTTTCTAATCAAATTTGCCAAAGCTTCATCTATTTTGTTGGTTTTTTTCATAAAAGCAACTCTTAGTTTTATTTATTAATTTAATGTTTTTTTTTTTTACTTTAAATTTTATTGATCTCCCCTTTCATTTTTAGAATTCCAACTGTATTGGTTGATTGAGGGGTTTTAATTTGTTCTTTTTCTAGCTCTTTTAGTTGCAAGTCCAATTTATTGGTTTTCTCTTTCCCAATTTTATGAGCGTTAGCTTCTAGAGATATGAAATTTCACCTTATTACCACTGTGCTGCATCCTACAAATTTTGGTATGACGTATCATTTCTGTCATTCTCTTGGTTGAAATTATTAATTGTGTCTATGATTTGCTGTTTCATCCATTCATTCTTTAGGATAAGATCATTTAATTTCCAATTATTTTTGGTGTATTTTCCCCTGGCTTTTTATTGAATATACTTTTTATTGCATCATGATCTAAAAAGGATGCATTTACTATTTTGCCTTTCTGCATTATAATTTGAGGTCTTTATGTCCTAATATATGGTCATTTTTTATAGGTTCCATGAACTACTGAGAAGAAAGTATATTCCTCTCTGTCTCCATTCAGTTTTCTCCAAAGATCTATCATACCTAACATTTTTAGTGTTCTATTTACCTCTTTAACACTTTCTTATTTATTCTGTGGTTTGATTTATCTAATTCTGACAGTGCAAGGTTGAGATCTCTCAATATTATAATTTTGCTATTTTTTCTTACAGCTTTCTTAAGTTCTCCTTTAGGAATTTAGATGCTATACTACTTGTTACATATATGTTTAGTATTGTGTATGTATCACCCTGCTTCATGTGTGTTTCTTGTAAACAACATATTGTTGGATTCTGGCTTTTAATCCAGTCTGCTAACCACCTCCACTTTATGGGGGAGTTTACCCCATTCACATTTATGGTTAAAACTACTAATTCTGTATTTCCTGCCATCTTATTACTCCCAAATTATGTTTTTCTCTTTCCTTTTCCCCTTACCCCTTCCTCAGCATTAGACTTATGAGCCCCAGTTGCCTTATGCAGCCCTCCCTCTTTAGAATCCTTCCCTCCCCCTTAAAGCCCCTCTCATCTTCTAAAACCTTTCCCTTTCTATTTCTGTCTTCCCTTCTTTTCCCTTCTGTCTTTTCCTTTTCTCTTTTGCCCTCCCACTTTTCAATGAGGTGGGAGAAGTTTCTATATAAACCAAATATGTCTTATATTTTGTCTTTGAGCCAATTCTGACAAGAGTAATATTCACACTGTGTTAAATTCCTTCCCTTCTTTCCCTCCAATATAATTTTGTTTTGTTTTGTTTTTGCCTCTTCATGAGATGTAGTTAACCTCTTTTTACCTTCACTTTTTTTTTTCCCTTTTTCTGGTACAATTTCCCTTTCACCTTTAGTTCCTTTTTAAAAAATTATTATCACAGTAAAAAACAAATTATATATGTACTCTTTATATATACCCATAACTGAAATATAGTTCTCAAGACTTCTTTTCACTTTTTTATGCTTCTCCTGAGTCCGATATTTAGAGGTCAAACTTTCTGTGTAGCTCTGTTTTTTTCATCAGAAATACATGGCATTCATCTATTTCATTGAATGTCCATCTTCTTCCCTGGAAGAAAATGCTCAGTTTGCCTGGATAAGTTATTCTTGGCTGCATACCACATTCTTTTGCCTTTTGGAATATCTGATTCCAGACCCTTCAGTCTTTTACTATGGATGCTGCTAGACCCTGAGTGATTCTTATGGTGGCCCCTTGTCATTTTAATTTTTTTTTTTCTGGCTGCTTGTAGTAGTTTTATCTTGGTATGATAGTTCTGGAATTTAGCCACTATATTTCTTGGAGTTTTGATTTTGGGATCTCTTTCAGTAGGTTATTGATTAACTTTCAATGACTATTTTACCTTCTGTTTTTATAACATCTGTGCAGTTCTCTTTGATTTCCTGAAAAAAATAGTGTCTAGGCCCTTTCATTCATCATTATTTTCAGGGAGTCCAACAATCCTTAGTTAGTTATCTCTCCTAGATTTATTTTCCAATCTGTTTTTTTTTCCCCACCAAGTAGTAGTGATTTAATTTTTTTTCTATTTTTCTTTTCTTTCTTTTTCTTTTTTTTTTTTTTTTTTTGCTTGATTGATTCTTGATGTCTCCTTGAGTCATTCATTCATTTCCATTTGTTCAAGTCTGATTTTTAATGCATTGTTTTCTTCATTTACTTTTTTTATTTCTTTTTTTATTTGTTCAATTGAGTTTTTAAATGAGTAGTTTTGTTCTATGAATTTTTTTTCCATTTCACCAATTTTTTAAAGAATTATTTTCTTTTTCTGATTTATAGTTTCTGTTTTCCTTGGAATTATTACCTTTTCCAATTCACAAATTCTATTTTTCAGGGAGTTGATTTCTTTTTGCACTCTATCTTTTAATGAGGTACATGTCTTATCATAATTCTTTTGCAAAGCTTTCTCATATCTTTGGATCTAGAGACAAACTGTTATTAGTCTCCTCAGAGTTTGAAGTCTTCTCTCTTTCTATGTAGAATCTATCAAAAGTTAGAGCTTGCTTTGCCTTTTTCCTCATTTTAAGAAATAAAAAAGGAGCTAAAATCTGCTTATGAGGGGTAGTGGGGTATTTTCAAGCTGCCTTTACAGACAATAGGAAGTGCCAATGAAGAGACAGTGGGACAGCACCTACAGGTTGTGTTGGGATTAGGAATTGTGCTGAAATTATCAGGGGAAAGGCAGTATCTGCTCTGGAAGCATCGACCACGCTTGGATCAAATGAGTCAGGGTAAAGGAGAGTTTTGGAAGACACGTGTGTCCTCTTTATAATATTGGCTCTGTCCCCTCTTTTTCTTGTAATGTCAACCAATCTGAGAGGTGTGAGGGAGTACCTCAGAGCTTGCTTTTGTTTACATTTCTTTATAATCAGTTGTGATTTAAAGTATTTTTTTCATATTACTATAGATAGCTGTAATTTCGTCATCTAACAGTTGTCTGTTCATATCTATTCTTTGATGATTTATCAGCAGGGGAGTGACTTTTATTGTTATAAATTTGATATATATTTTAATGTGTTTTAGAAAAAAAGATTTTTATCAGAAGCACTTGCTGTAAAAGCTTTTCCCCAAGTTTGTACTTTGCTTTTGATATTATATCTGTTTTGTTTTTACAAAAGTTTTTTTTTTTAAATTAAGGTAATTTAATTAGTCTTTTTTTCTTTTTATAATGTTTTCTATTTCTTCTTTCACCATATATTCCTCCCTTCTCTAAAGGTCTAATAATAAATTATCACATGCTCTCCTAATTTGTTTATGGTATCATCCTTTATGCCAAAATCATGTACCCATTTTGAACTTTTTTGGTATAGTTTGTGAGATGTAGGCCTATGCCAAGTTTCTCACATATTATTTTCCAGTTTTTCCATCAATTTTTTTTTCAAATAGTGACTTATTTTAGAAGCTGGAGTTTGGGAGTATATCAAATACTAAATACTGTCGACCTTGTTTATTGTGTCATGTGTGTCTGATCTATTCCATTGATCCACCACTCTATTTCTTAGCCAGTACCAAATAGTTTTGATTACTGGTGCTTTATAATATAATTCTAGTTTTGGAACTGCTAAGCCACCCATCCTTTATATTTTTTTCCCATATATTCCATTTTTTTTTGTTCTTCCAGATAAATTTTATTAGTTATTTTTTTCCTAGATATATAACATATATTTTTGCCTTTTGATTGGTATGGATCTAAACAAGTAGAGCAATTAGGCAGAATTGCCATTATTAGTATATTAGTTTTGCTTACACATAAGGAATTGTTATTTTTTCCAGTTGTTTAGATCTGACTTTATTTGTGTGAGAAATGTTTTGTAATTATTTTTATGTAGTTCTTGCATTTGTCCACCTTCACCTAGATATTTTATGTTTCCTACAGTTATTTTAGATGGAATTTTCCTTTATATCTCATGCTGATGGGGTTTGTCAGTAATATACATAAATGCTAATGATTTATATGTGTTTATTTTATATCCTGCAACATTGTTTTAGCTGTGAATTATTTCTGGTAGGGTTTTGTCTGTTTTTCTAGGATTTTCTAAGTATATCAACATATGATCTGCCAAGAGTGATAGTTTTCTTTCCTCATTGTCCACTCTAATTCCTTTAATTTCTTTCTTTTTCTTTTTCTTATGGCTAAAACCAACATTTCTAATACAATGTTGAATAATATTGGTGATAATGGATATCCTTGTTTAACTCTTTGACTTATTGGAAATGAGTGCAGGTTTTCTCCATTGCAAACAATGCTTTCTGTTGGTTTTAAAATATATTCTGCTTATTGTTTTAAGGAAAACTCATTTTTTCCTATACTCTAATGTTTTTAATAGGAATGGTTGCTCATTTTTTGTCAAAACTTCTTTCTGCATCTATTGAGATTACCATATGATTTCTGTTGGTTTTCTAATTGATATGGTCAATTATAGTAATAGTTTTCCTAATATTGAATCAGTCTTGAATTCCTGATATAAATCTCACTTGATAATAATGTATTATACTGCTGATAATATGCTGTTATCTCTTTGCTAATGTTTTCTTTAAATTTTTTGCATCAATATTCATTATGGGGATTGTTCTGTAATTTTATTTCTCTGTTTCAGCTCTTCCTGATTTGGGGATCAATGCCATATTTGTGTTCTAGAAGGAATTTGCCAGGATTCCTTCTATCTTAAATTTTTAAAATATTTTACAAAATATTGAAATTAATTTTCTTTACATGTTTGGTAGAATTCACTTGTGAATCTATGTGACTCTGGAGATTTTTTCTTAAGGAGTTCACTGATGGCTGGTTCAATTTATTTTTCCTAATTAACACTTTAATTTCTTTGTCATTGTTGGTAAGTTTGCCCTTTTCATTTTTAATGCTAATAATTTTGTTTTGTTTTTTTCTTTCCTTTTGTTAATCAAATCAACAAAAGTTTTGCCTATTTGTTAGTTTAAGAAAAAACTTAGTTTTATTAATTCAATAGTTTTCTTAGTTTCTATTTTGTATTCTCTTTCAGAATTTCTAATTTGGTATTTAATTGGAGTTTTTAATTTTTTTTTCCTTTTTCATGCTTTTGTAGATCAATGACTAATTCATTGATTTCCTCTTTCTCTATTTTATTCATGTAACTATTTAGAAATGTGAAATTTTATCTAAGAATTTCTTTGGCTGCATTCAATATGTTTTGCTATGTTGTCTCATTATTCTCATTCTCTTAGATAAAATTGTGATTTGTTGTTTGATCCACTCATTTTTTAGAACTAGATTATTTAACTTCCAATTGGTTTTTAGTCTATCTTTCCCTGGCCCTTTATTGAATATAATTTTATTGAGTAATTGTCTGAAAAGTAAACATTTACTTATTTTTTTCTCTTTTTGCTTTTGATTGTGAGTTTTTTGTGCTCTAATATATGATAAATTTTTGTCCAGGTGCTATACTCTGCTAAGAAACAGGTATATTTCTTTCTGTCCCTATTCATTTTTCTCTAGAAGTCTGTTCAGATTTTCTAAAATTTTATTAACCTCCCTAGTTCCTTTCTTCTTTATTTTATGTTTAGATTTGTCTGATTCTGAAATGGGAAGGTTAAAGTCCCCCACTAATAAAGTTCTGCTATTTATATCTTCCTATAATGTCCTTAATATTTTCTCTAAGAATCTGGATGCACTACCATTTGCTGTGAATATATTTAGTATTTTTACTACTTTTTTGTTTATGAAACCTTTTAATAAAATGTACTTACCTTCTTTATCTTTATATATATATATATATATATATATATATATATATATATATATATTGCTTTTTGTGCTAAGATTAGAGGCTGTGACTCAGGAAAGAGGTTCTCAGTTGCTCTACTGTGATTATGACCCTCTCTCTGTCTTTCCTGGATACTCTGTAAACTCATGTGAAGTCCTTTCACTCCATTGAGACTGACTTTTCTTGAAGTTCTTCTCATCTACTTTGAGATGTAGAGAGATTTCATTCAGTTAGACTTTGCTCAGAGACTCGCTTTCATGTGGTTTTTGAGGGAAACTGGGAAAGCTGGAACAACTTCTTGATTTCACTCCACCATCCTGATTCTGCCATAGAACATAGAATCAACACTGTTAATGGGAAAAGATAATAACTCCAGTTTTAGATGTTTTGACTCTGGGATGACTCTTTGACATTGAGTATAAAAAGAATAATAAGTGATTGATCAATGGGGATAGAAACGTATGAGAAAGAATAAAAGTTTGAAAACAAGTCTCTTTTAAGATCTTTATAGACAAATAGTTAAATTCATGAGTGCTTATGAGGTCAGTAAAAAAGAAAATATAAAGACAGAATAGCAGCTGTTTAGGACACAATCTTGGAAAATACCCATATTAATTTATGCATTGCAGGCTTGGGGAATTCAGAAAAGTAAGGGGAAAAATATTGAATTGAGGAAATGAATGGTGAGTACCATGAAATAAGACTGGAAATGTAGGTATCATGTTGAATTTCTATTTCTCCATGAGAAATGAGATGCTAAAACAGTTTTTGATTTGTTTTTTTTATTATTTTAAATAAATTTATTATTTCATTATTATTAATCTCTATTACATAAAAACAAAGATTTTGACTTTCTTTTTTTAAAGTTTTGAATTCCAATTTCTTTCTCTCTTTTGTTTTTAGCTGTCAAGCAATGTGATATAAATTATACATGTGCAGTCATGCCAAACTTATTTCCATATTATCCATGTTACAAAAGAAAACTTAGATTTTAGAAAAAAACAAAAAAAAAAAAAAAAAAACAAGAAAAATCAAGAAAAAAAAATCATGCTTTAATCTGTAGCCAAAGAGGTGGATAACATTTTTGGATCATTTTATAGCTGAGAATAGCAAAATAATTCACAATAGATCGTCACAAAATATTGCTGTTACTGTATACAATATTCCTTCTGGTTTTGCTCATTTCACTTTTCCACAGTTCATATAAGTCTTCCCATGTTTTTCTGAATGCATCTTGTTTGTCATTTCTTATAAAACACCAGTATTCCTTCACAGTGATAGGCTACAACTTGATGAGCCTTTTAATTTCTAATTCTTTGCCTCCACAAAGAGATGCTATAAATATTGCTCTCCCTATAAGTCCTTTCTGTTTTTCTCTAATATTTATATATAGAGAGATATAGATAGATAGGTTATGGTTTATGAATATCATAAAATACTGTGGTTTCCTAGTAAATAATATAAATATTATTAAATATTTTACCTATACCGATAGATCTTCAACAATAATTTTAAATGTCTATATTTCTTAATTTTGTTTCAGTTATTAAAGAAAATATTTCTGTTAATTGACAAGAAATAACATTGATAAAATAAGATTATCTAAGTAAATTTTCCTTACACCTAAGATTATATATGATTATAAGGGAAAGGATTAGTACACAGATGAAACTGTGCTATGGCCATATGGTTTTTACCTGATAATGATGTTCATAAATGAACTCAGTTAATACGATTCCCAATGTGACTATTTAAGGCTATAAATTCTAACAGTAGAGATTCAAACACTACAAACCTCTAGCAGTCCATAACAATGGTAATTTATTGTCTGACTGTCAAAAATATTTGGCATGTACGTTTTTGGAGGATAATGTAAGAAAACATGATATAAAGATGTGATTTAGTATTTGCCATTGAGTAATTAAAGAAAATGTTTAGATTTGAAAATTTTCTAGGTGAAGCCAGTACTCAAAAACAAATAAAATAATCCCAGAAACTTTTAGTAAAAATAAAGTACATAACTGTAGAAAGTGAACCAAAAAAAAAAAAAGAAAGAAAGAAAGGAAGGAAGGAAGAAAGAAAGGAAGAAAGAAAGAAAGAAAGAAAGAAAGAAAGAAAGAAAGAAAGAAAGAAAGAAAGAAAGAAAGAAAGAAAGAAAGAAAGAAAGAAAGAAAGAAAGAAAGAAAGGAAGAAAGAAGGAAGGAAGGAAGGAAGGAAGGAAGGAAGGAAGGAAGGAAGGAAGGAAGGAAGGAAGGAAGGAAGGAAGGAAGGAAGGAAGGAAGGAAGGAAGGAAGGAAGGAAGGAAGGAAGGAAGGAAGGAAGGAAGGAAGATAAAAGAACATTGAATACAGTATGTGAAAAAATTAAACTAATTGAAAATCAGGTTAAATATAGAAAAAACTAAAAACAATAGGAAAAACTCCTTTGAAATCCTGTTGGGGGTTAGATGTGGGAAACAAATTCCTATCTCTTATATATATACTTCTGTTTACAGGACCAAATTTAACCATAAATTTGTCATCTTAATAAGAAGGAATACTAGACTAGATTAAGTTTAAACTTAAAATAAGTTCAATTAATTTTCTTTCAGAACACTATGTAATATTTGGCTGTAAATTACTTATTGGCTTTATTTATCAATTTAAAATAATTGTAGTGTGATTCAATCAAAAGTAGATTTGTTTTTTAATAGCCATCCATGTAATAACACTTTGTACCCATTATTTTCATCCTTTAAGAATGACTGGGGCAATAACTATTCTAAATTTGATTTGGCATTTTTCTATTAAAAGAGTCAAAGCAATAAGAAAATCAGGAAACAGGTTTTAGTGGTTTCATGAGTTTTTAATTGAAAATGTCACCTAATAGATGAGGGAATTGCTAACCATGAAGATAAAGCTTAAACAGGAAATCATTTACTATACAATATTTTTATATTTTCCTTCAATATACAAACATTATTCAATATATTTTTATTAATACCCTTGATAAATATAAATGATTCCATATGTGTCAAAATTATAACTTTTTGTCCATTATCTATTCTGATAGAATGCCATAGGGTAATAGGCAGTTTTTAATTTTTATAAGCAAAATGATTCTTATCCAAGATGAAAGGCACATCTATTTCATAAACTATTTTAAAAGGTAGCAAAATAGTTCCTTTGTGATGTGAAACATTGCACAAATGCTGAAATCATAGACCTTAATAAATAATGTTCAGTAGTTTACAATCATGATTTATTACCTTCATTTAAATGACAATGTTAAATCCTAATTACAATCAGTATAGTAAGGATTGGTTTAAAATGTTATTATGTCTGAATTACTATTGATATTCAAAGGAAACAATGATTAGAATAAAATAAATGGTTTTATGGCCAACACATGTAAACTATTTTGTGTCTGGTGATATTAGTCAATTCATCATATAATCTAGGGATGGAAGTTGGGAAAAGGCAGATGAGCAAATTAAAAACTAATAAAAATTATTCAGAAAATGGTATTATGTTAACAAGTTTTGCAAAATAGATAATAATATTGAAAAATAATTTAGCATTGTAAACTTTTAACAATATACAATTTGAGTTGGAAATCATTAGTGTATTTAAGAAGGTTTTGGTGTGTTCAGACAATAAAGAACTGTGAATTCAATTTAAAAATGTTAATATGTAAAGAGACATAATAATGTTTCTACACATACTTTTATTCCTTAAATGTGAGAAGTCCTTTTAATGTGACAGTATTTGAATTGAGACGACAAAAACTGGGGGTTCTAACAGGCACAATTAAGCATCCCAAATGAAAATATTTTGTGCAAAGCTAAAAAAAATGGGAGAAAGAATGGCATGAATAAGAAGTAAGCATATTTCTTTTTCTTGAATGTTGACTATATAAGAAATTGTAGTAAATAATCAAATTGGAATGAAAGTCTGAAGTCAGTCTAGGACTTTAAATATTAATCATAGAAATGTTTAAATACCCTTTGGAACTGAATGCTTTCTAAAACTTCTTGATCAGATGAATGACAAAATACATGGTGATATATGAGATTTAAGAATGTGAACATGAAAGCTGTGTGAAAAAATAAATTGAATAGGGGACATAGTAGATGCAAGGAAACCAATTAGATTATTTTAATCACCTGGATTTTATAATTATCCAGCTACTAAGGGAACTAAGGAAATTGTGATATGAGTGGAAAGAGGAAAGTGGTTACAAAGACAGACTTAGAAGCTTATTGGATTTGTTGTTGATGATTCAAGTAATGAGTTAAGCATGATACCTACACTATGAAGTTATGTAATTAAAGAGATAGTAGTAATAAAAAGAAGTAGGAAAATTGGAAAGTAGGAAAGGGAGGATTAAGGAAATTAAATTATTTTGAAAAACAAGAAAAAGTAAAAGTAAAATGTTGATATCACATGTAGGAACATAGATTATATGTATTACTATAATACGAAAAGAAAAAAAAAAAGCAAACAGAAAGGAGTCCAAAAAGTATCTATTTACTTGCCCTAGACAATGTGATTGATGGTCATATTGAAGCTATATTACTTTCTATTAGAGATGTTCAGAAAGGATTTTTGTAAGGAATATGGGCTATCATGACTCATGTTTCTTCTAAGTCAAGACTTTATGTGGTTAAGATTTTTTTTTCATAACTATTCCATTGCATCTAGTTTTCAATGCTAATTACTGTTTAATATTTAGAAGACATAAGTAATGTAAAACATAGTAAACAGTTTGCTAGATAATATTTTTACCTAAATTATTGATTTAACTTTACTAGTTCCATAGACACCAGGTTAAATACTTGTGATGCTTCATTCTGCCATCATCTCAGTTTTCATTCATCTTTGGAGGATCAAATGTACTTTATTTTGACACTGCTACTCCCAGATTGTATTAAAACTATATCAGACAACAAATGTCATTAGAACAGATTATATTTCCTTTCTAGAAGCTAATGTGAAAAAATTCATAACATCTGTTTGGATATACCAGGCATTACCTATCAAGATGCAGAAATAGAAGGAGTTGCTTGGAGACGGATAATAAAGGTATGACTTGGTTTTTGTTTTTAGGATGTCTAGCTCAAAAGTGACCCTTAATACTCTATGACTTTTTTATTCCTTAACTGAAACATTTGTGCAAAACAATTTAAAAACATTGGCACAGTAGCTTTAAGTATTGCAGCATTCTGTTTCTCTGATATAATTATATTATTTTAAAGACAAAATGGTCAAAAGCATTGTCTTCATACAGTTTCTTATCTTTAGAAATATACCATCATTGATTTGTATTGACAAAAGATTCTGGGAAAGTTCCTTTATTTGATTATCCAAACTGGGCATATGGCAAATTTCTCCAGCTCTTAGTCTTCTATTTTCAGTGACTATTGCATACCTTCTTTTACCTTGTCTGTTGCTGTTGCCTAAGGGAGGATATATGCTAGGCTTGAAGGCAAGGGCAATCGAGCTCAAAACTTATATTTTTTAACTCATGATCTATGTTACTGTGGATAAGCTACTTGCTCACCTGGAGCTTTGGTTCCTTATTTGTAAGGTAAAGATAATACCTGTAATGTTAAACTATAGGAATATAAGATTCAAGTAAAATAGCATGTATTGTTTCTTAGACAAGAGCAATGACTGAAAAAATTGAGATTATATGAATTTATTGAAATATTGTGATCTAAGAATTGGTGAAAGAGATGACTAGTAATTCTTAAAGTATGAACTTATGTAGAGTAAATTTAATAAAGAGAGATCAACTTATACAAGATGCCAACACTGAAAAGAAAAATAACTGTGAGACTTAGAATTCATGATTATTCTCTACAGACTCTATTTTTTGATATGTTGCTATCCTGGAAATCCTTGATCTAGTACAATCCTTTATGCACTTTTGAATTCCTCCCTGGGACCAACATTTAAAGAAGGAACTAAATGCTTCATTTCTCTATCATAGTGAATCTTAGTGAACTCTAAACTCTCCTTGTGTGCTATATTGTTCCTAAGCTGATAACTTTCTTCCACTTTTTCCACTACCTCTGAGTGTACTATCTTTCCCCCATTAGGAACTCCTTGAGAAAACACTTCTACTTTGTTAGGTTCTTACTAAGTGCTAAGTTGGTACTTAACAATTCTCTGGTTCAGAATCCACACCTTTAGTTCAAACCTTTAAGGGAGTTTTCACCTTTGAAAGGAATACTTTAAAGAAGCAAATTCATTGTCTGTAGGAGTTCCCACAAGAGCCTGGGAACACTCACAAGCCAATTCTGTGGGAGGATAAAAAGAGGCAACATTGAGCCTGGAGAGCAGTCTAGACTGGGACATTGAGTTTGGATGGCAGTCTGGATTGAGTCAAAGAGAAGACGTCCCATGCATTCGCAAGTCCAGCAGTCCCACACTTTTGGAGGGGAAGGCTCCAGAAGCCTCCTAAAAAACTTGCTCACAGAGGAAAAGATTATACAGAAAAGAAACCTCCTCCAAGAGAAGGCTTACAATTGAGAGATGACAGAACTTTACATTTTGGCACCCAATATGGGGCCAGGACTTATTCTGAGCCCTTCAGAGGAGCTAGCCCAGACCTTGAAAATTTGGCGCCTGAACAGGGACAGACATGATCCTGATTCCAGTGGAAAAGCCTGTGATCCAGATCTCAGTGGAAAAGTCTCTCTGACACAGAAATAAGCGTGAGTAACAAGGAAACTTTATTAAAGAGCTAAAATAGAATTTCAGTGAAATGGGGAAAATGTTTAGAAAACAGCCTTCTGTTTTTGTACAGGGAAAATGTTTAGAGAGCATTGTCAAAGTTATGAAAAGCCAAAGATTGATTATAATTTTGGAGGAGAGTACTGAACTTTTAAAAATTGTAAAGTTCATATGATTTGTTATTCTCTGGAAAAAGAACTGGATTTAGATGAGTGGGAATTAGTAGGAGAGCAACTAGGAGAACACTACAATTCCAAACCAAACAACTTCCAAAGATACATTTCATACCTACAATTTAATCCAAGTGGCTTTAAAAAGTGTTACACTAAAGAAAGGAAGAAAGAGCCAGAGGGGGAGGATCCAACTAAATAAGGTGAAAAGGATGAATCAGATAACAATGGAGTTAGGTACAATTCTGAGCAATAGGAGCATTTCCTATTTCCTCCCTCAATTAACCCTTCAGGGGTGCAGGAAAAAGGAGGAGGGGAAGAGGCAAAAACAAACAGAATCACCTGTTAAGCAGCCTATGACAAAATTAGAAAAAACATTGATTAAGGCTAAGATTACTTGAATTTGAAATGCTTAGCATAGTGTCTATAGAAAGGATTTAATAAATGCTTTACCTTTTAACATTCAATCTTATATCCAAAAGACCTATAATAAAGCATAGTATAAACCTCATCACAGAGAAGCAATGAATAGCCATATAAGAAATTCTGTCCTTTCTAATATTCTACAATAGAAAGATACATTTTGGCATTATCAATGTAAATTTTAATTTTGCTTATCATAAGGATTTATTTGTTTCACTTATTTGTTATGTTTTTCCTTTTATTTCTCTTGTTTTTTTTTAATTTTAATTAGCTTTTCATTTTCAAAATCCATACACAGATAGTTCTTGAAATTCACCTTCCTAAAATCCCAAGATCCAAATCCTTTCTCTGACCCTTCCTGCAGAGAGCAAGCAATTTATTATATAGCAAACATGCAACTCCTCTACACCTACCTCTACAACCATCATACTGCACAAGAAAAATCAAAGAAAAAAATGAAAAAGAAAACAAAAAGCAAGCAAACAACAAAAAATGATGAAAACACTATGTTGTGATCCATATACAGTCTGCACATTCTTCCTCCATCACAAGTCCACTGAAACGGGTCTGAAAAGAGCCTCATCCATCAGAATTGATCATAGTTTAATCTTGTTCTTGTATACAGTGGTCTCCCTGTTTCACTCACTTTAATTAGCATCAGTTCTTACAAATCTCCCCAGGCCCCTTCAAAACACCCTGCTGATCATTTCCCATAGAACAATAATATTCTACAACATTCATATACCATACCTCATTCAGCCATTCTTCAACTGATGGACATCTACCCAGTCTCCAGTTCCATGCCACCACAAAAAAAGGCTGCCACAAACATCTTTGTACATGTAGAATCCTTTCCCTTCTTCATGATCTCTCTGGGATTTAGTTCCAGCAGCGACACCACTGGGCCAAAAGCAATTTCCAGAAAGTTAGATCTAACCAGACTAAATAAGATATTTACAGAACTCTTCTTTAGTAAGTATTAATTCATTCATTGGCTATGGATTTTGATTAAAAATTGATGTCAAAAAGCTGGTCATGGAGATAGAGATATTAGCCCAAAACCCTACATAGACATATTTCTAAAGCCTCTCTGCCAATCTTTTCCTATAAATGTATCTCTATTCTGAACAGGTTTTAGAAGAGAGGGATTTAGTGTCACTTTCTGGAATTAGGCACAAAATATCAGATGTTGATCCTCAACTGATAAATGGGCAAAGGGTATGAACAGAAAGTTTTCAGATAAATAAATTAAAACCATCTATCCTCATATGAAATAAATACTCTAAATTATTATTGATTAAAAATAAGCAAGTTAAAACAACCCTGAGGTACTACCTTGAACTTTTAGATTGGCTAAGATGACAGGAAATGATAACAATAAATGTTGAAGGGAATGTGGGAAAACTGGTACACTGCTGCATTATTGGTGGGGGTTTAAAATGATCCAGCCTTCTGGATAGCAATTCAGAACTCTTTCCAAAAGGCTATAAAACTGCGTATAGCTTTTGACCCAGCAGTGTGTTACTTGGTCTCTATCTCAAAGACATCATAAGGGAGGGAAAAGTACTTACATGTGAAAAAAAAAATGTTTGCAGCAGCTCTTTTTGTGGTGGCAAAGAATTAGAAAGTGGATAGACGCCCATCAATTTAAGAATAATTGAATAAGTTATGGCATATGAAAGTAATGAAATATTGTTGTTCTATAAAAATGATGAACAATTAATTTTAGAATGACCTGGAAAGCTTTATACAAACTGATACTGAGTGAAGCAAGCAGAACTAGGAATACATTGTACAAAGTAACAGCAAATTGCGGGTTAATCAACTATGACAGATCTGGTTATGTGGTTCAGTGATGCAAGGCAATCCAATGAACTTTGGATGGAAAATGCCATCCACATCCAGAAAGAGAGCTATGGAAAATGAATGTAATACATTTTTTTCTTCTGTTTTATTTTTGTATCATTTTTCCCTTTTGTTCTGATTTTTCTTTCCCAATATAATTCATAAGGAAATATGAAAAAAAAGAATGTTCAGGTAAAATTTTTTAAAAAGTCATTTTATGTGTAACTGGGGAAAATAAAAAAAAATTAAAAATGAATATCATATCTTGAGCATGGCTAATAACCCCCCTAATAATTTCTCCTACATTGTGACCAGTGAAAACAAATTTCACAAGAGACTTAAAAGCATCATTTGTAGGCTGACATAGTCCAAAAATAAGTTTCCACTAATTTGTCTCTGAGACTAGAAATTGGCCTGAGAGTGTTTAAGACCAACTAGAAAGGGGAAATAAATATTCCCTCTTTACCAAGATCTGTTGTAGGATGCATTGGTTTTGTTTGTGCATATCAAATAAATTATTTATAGAAAAAACATGTATGTATATATACATATACAGTCTAAGTTTAAGCCTGCTCCTCCCATTGGTGCTATGTAAATTTGTGAGGAGTGAACCAGGTTACTAGGAGAAGATTTTGTATTAAGTATGTATGTTAGTATTAACTACTATATTATGTTAAAGTAATAATAGCTGCCCTCCAGGAGACAAGAAACAGTTGGGAAATGCTGTAATTTTTTTTCTTTTTGCCCTTTCTTTCTCCTTATGATCTTCCTTCTTCTCCTGTTCCTCTTTTCTTCTTTATCTTCTTTATTCTCTTCCTTTTCTTCTCCTTTTCCTCCTCCTTTATTTTCATTACCTCCCCTCAACTGGAACAATTAACTTTTGTCTTACTCGGTTTTCATTTTTATTCTTTTCAAATATTCTCTGAATAAATAGGCTTTTAAAAAAACTTTGTCTTTTAAATGGAGCTACTTTACTATGCCTCTAAACCCAAAACATTCTGCTTTCTTTGAATGGCCAAATTAGGGGGTCTACCGAAAGCCTCTGTGGCTCATTATTTAGTTTTGATGTCTTAAAATAAGCATGAGTAATAGTTATTTTTCTTTCTAGTCATAAATTTTAAAGATCTTCCTTTCTTATACCAAAGTATTTGGTATTGTACCATCTTTTTGTCTTTCTCTTTGTCTAATCCTTAGTTATTGAATAGGTATAACCTCAGAAAAAACAATAAAAAGTTGTATAAGAAATCTTTTTCTATATTCTTGGAACTTGCAATCTAGTTGTCAAGATGAAAGATGCACAATTTAAAAAAGAACATAGGAAGGGTAGTACACAATATGCATAATATAAGTATATGATAACATATGAATAAAAATATTTTAACAATAATGATCAGAGAAGGAATAAATCACCTAGCTAACAGAGAATATTGTGGGTATTTTTTTAAAGGACAAAATAATAGCCTGAAAAGTATAAAAAAAAAATCAGGACAGTTAAAGGTATGTGTAGAGTTTAGTCAATAATGAATCAGGCTGGCTGGAAATCAGAATTTACAGAGCAAAAAAAATTGACTATGTTTGAAAATTTGTCAGTCACTAGCATTTATGCTTCTTAATATGATCCATTTATTGTGAAAAGTGCCTGGGATACAATGAAAGGGGACAAAGGAAAAGGAGGAAGATAGGAAAAGAGAAAAAAAGAAGAAAAGATAAAAGAAAAAAAAATCTGTCCTTGTTTAAAGAATTCATATTGTAAGGGAATGGGAAAGAAGGCTAGAGACAACATGCAAAAGGCCAGAAAGTGATTGTCTTTAAATTATGAATAAAAGAATTTTGACTTATTCTTATCATCCAAAAGGAGTTAGTTAAATACTTAACAAGTCAATGGCATGATAAAAGATACTTTAAGATTAATGGGAAGTACTTATAAAAGATTAATTGGAAATTGGAAACAGATTGAAATCCATTTTATTCATCGAAACATTAGATGATAAAATATTGAACTTGTTCTTTATAACTTTCCAGTGTAAAGCATATAAATTTTCATTTCAGTATTTCTTTTATGAGTTTAGTGAAATTTTGGTTCAATAGTAGATATCAAAAATTTATAGTGAGAGCATAGGTGTATCTATTAATGAAAGATAGGCAAAAAAGAAACCCTTTTATTCTTTGAGGAAGCATTATTCTTCATCATACATAGTAATATCCCCTAATAAATCCAAAATTTTTGAAATCCCATTTTATTTACTTAATATTTAAGGCTAATTAATATGTCACCCTTCATTTTCAGTGTGTTATTGGCCTAATTAAATCCAAATTCTACTAAGTACTAAATGAATATATCTTGTTAGGAGACATTAATCGTGGATATGTACAATGTACAATAATGATATTGGATTGCTTTTAACTATTTTAGAAGAAACTTTTGCAAAATCTTTGGGTAGTTTTATTTTTGAAATACAAATATATTTATTTAGCAAAGGGCAAAACTTTCTTAAAATTAAATCATGTGAAATAAAGTCTCTAACAATTGTGGGAGGAAATGTTCATGTGAGATAGCCAAGGCTGGTTCCACCTTGTGAGTTTTTCAATTTGTTTTCTTATCTGCATGCCTAAAAACTGGAAAGCATTGGGCACAAAGCCATTGATAAATGTATGAGAACTCCTTTCCATTTCTGCAAAGTGGGCTTGGAATTCATGGAATTTCTTCTAAGAATTTTGGATGCTTATTTGCTTTAAGCGTTGTTATAAGAGGAAAATATATTAACATTAAAAACTCTTTCGCCTTGATTCTCTTTAGTTTGTGAGTTGGCAAAAATAAAGAAAGCTCTTTATTTATTGAAAGACTGAAGGATTGCTCTCCTACAATGTGATTGGACAAAATATTTGTTAACTACCTTCATATCCTTTCAGTCTAAGCAATCCAAATGTAATTGACTGGAGAAACCACTCTGAAGTGGGCGTATGGGATAGATCTTGCCTAATATAGCCTTTCCATTATCTCTTAAATCCCCACTCCAAATTTGTATCCATTTATACCAAACTATACTATTTTGTCATTTAATTATAAATACTGAGGAATTTTGTTTTTGTTTTTGTTTTTCTTTTTGGGTATACAAGCATATTGATTGTTAGTGTCCTGACTACTAAACTCCATTGTACTTACCTATTTTATATGTGTATTTATTCATTTTACATTTTTGATGTATAGACTTGTCTAAACTTGTATTTCTTAATGTAATGTAAAGTTCATTTCAGTAGGAATATTTCATTCTTTGAATTTGTATCCCAGTAGCTTGCAAAGAACCTTGCAAAGTAGCTTGCAAAGAACCCATATCTAATTAATATGTTTTGATTGATTGAATTGCCTACAACAGATTTTGTCACAGATCTTATTTCACCAGATGATAGGTATTGCCTTTGTCTGTCTTATTTAGAATAGTGCCAAACATGTCATTATAAAATATGCTTTTTTCATAAATGTATTGCTTGTTATTCAGAATCCATGTATTTAATGAATACCCTGTTCTGCACAGTTTCCTTAATACTTTAAATATGTTTTTAGGTTTTTTTTCCAATAATGTACCCAAATAAAGTACATTAAATTGTACTTTAGAAGATAGAAGAAATGCTTTCTTGTAAAGTACTATATCAGTTAAGGGAAAAGTTCTATGAACTTGAAAAAGTTTTAAATAGATATGTTGATAAACTTTCCAGAAATCATTTGATTTTCTTTTAAATCCATCCACATTTTACTATTTTTTGTGAGAAGGACATCACCATGATCCTAATAGGCTCAACTTTCCATTCTTATTTCCATCATAGATTTAAACTACTAACAATTAATTTTATATTGTCCACTATAACACACAAACACAAAGACAAAACAATCATGCATTTTACATATATATGTGTATATATGTATGTATATACCTTCTCCTAGTAAATTGGTTTCTTTTAATTCACATTATTTTATGAATCATGGTAAGAGAGAAAAATCAGAGCAAAAGGGAAAAAAAACATGGGAAAGAATTAAAAAAAACAAACAGAAAAAGAAGTGAACATAGCACATGTTGATTTATATTGTCTCCTTAGTTCTTTTTATAGAAGCAGATGGCATCTTCTGTCCAAAGTTTATTGGGATTGCTTTGGATCACTGAATCACTGAGAAGAACCAAGTTTTTCACAGTTGATCATTGCACATTCTTGCTGTTATTGTGTATAATGTATTTCTGGTTCTCCTTTTGTCACTCATCAGTTCATGTAAATCTTTCCAGGCTTTTCTAAAATCAGATTGTTCATCATTTTTATATAACGATATTTTATTATTTTCATATATCATCACTTGTTCAGCCATTCCCCAATTAATGGGTATATATTCATTTTCCAATTCTTTGCTATCACAAAAAGAACTTCTATAAATATTTTTCACATATAGGTCCTTTTCACTTGTCTATGATTTTCTGGAAATACTGCCAGTAATGGCAGTGCTGAGTCAAAGTATATGTAAGGTGTTATATCCCTTTGGGCATAGTTCAAAATTTCCAGCATGGTTGGATTATCTCACAATTCCATTAACAATGCATTAGTGTCCCATTTTTCCCATATTCCCTCCAACATTTAGCAATACCTTTTCCTGCCATAGTGTGAAGTGTGAAGTGGAACTTCAGAGTTGTTTTAATTTGCATTTCTCTAATAAAAAGAGATTTAGAACTTTTTTTTTTCATATAACTTTGGATGGCTTTAATTTTGTATACCTTCTATTTATAAATAATGTGTGTACAGGTGTGTGTGTGTGTGTGTATGTCTTTTATATGCTTTTGAAATGCCTAATTCCTATGACTAGAATGTTTATCCTTCTTATTTTCATGTTTTAGAATCTCTGACTTCTTTTGGAATTTAAATCCCATCTATAAAAAACATTCTTTCTTTGTAATCATAGAAAACAATTGTAATCATTATTAATCAATATTAATTAATTAATACTAATTATAATAAAAATTCACAATATGAGGAGACATAAATTATGACACTATATTACTAAAGATATAATTGATAGTGTAATAATATCAATAATAACATATACACATATATCAGTATGACATCTAAATTCATAATGATAAAGGTATGTTAGTTGAAATTGAGGATAAAAAATCCTAATAGTAACATGAATCCTTGTGGTAGATGTCAATGTTATCCTCTAAGGGATAAATCTAATAGAACGAAAATTGTTGTTCTCATTGTTGTTTTGTCCTGAATTTTTGAAGAGGACCATGAGATCAGAGATGATAATATGACATGCAATGAATTGGATTTAAGTGAGGTAGTGCTGCTGTGCAATTTCACCTGCATCAATTTTTTTTAAAATTACCCTAAGCATAAAGCTAGTATCTAAAATGAGATGAGAGCTCAGATCTGCCTGCCTTAATTTTTAGGATTCTATTCACTGCAACATCTAACAGCCCTCTCCTAGGTAGGGTAGAAGTTCTGAAATATTAATTTTCATTTCCTTCTCTCATTTCTATGCTATAATATTTGTAGTACATACCCCATCCTCCCTATTATCTAACATGTCTCACTCTTGGTGTTATCAATTGATAAAGGAAACAAGTATAAATAGAATAATTAGTTTATGTTGGGAATTTTCCAAATAACTACTTTTGAGGGGTTTTTTGTGCCATTTTTCCTTACTATGATAAATTCCAGTCTTCAAACCATGTTGTTCTTTTTCTCATTTAAGTTCACTCTCTGGGATCTGACTGACCTTAAGGATTTGAACATCTCCTCTCCTACCACGAGATAAAATTCTGGGAGCTACACTCTTTTTCTCACATAAGTCAATTCCATAATGTGTAAATTTTTCCCTATTCTCCCTAAATAAAATCTATTTTAACTCATCCATCTCTTACAGGCTCTCTTCCATGGGAATAGTTTTAATGATATCCTTCTTTTTTCCCTTTCTAGGAGATTATACCTCTTTTACTGACACATAGCAAATGCCTTTTTTTATCATGTTCTTTTTTAATTCAATTTATTTATTTTTAATTCACATTGCTTTATGAAACATGTTGGGAGAAAAAAAAATAGAGCAGAAGGGAAAAATCATGGGAGAGAAAAACAAACAAACAAAAAACAAAACAAAACAAAAAACAAAAAAAAAAGAAGAAAATAAGCAAATAATATAACCTTTCCAGGAGAGATTACATTCAATCTCTATAGTTCTTTTGGGAGGTGCAGATGACATTTTTTATCCAAAGTCTATTGGGATTGCTTTGGATCACTGAAGCATTGAGAAGAAGAACCAAGTTTTTGGTAGCTGATCATTGCACATTGTTGCTGTTATTGTGTACAATTTATGACTGGTTCTTCTTATTTCTTTCAGTCTTTGTTTCCTTTTCCTTTTCTGTCAGTATACCCCTTCCATTAGTTTTGTAAGATCACACTGAAGTTCTCTATCTAAGTAGACTTCTTATAGCTTTTCTAATGAGGATAAGGTTGTTAGAGATTGCACATATTATATTCCCATAGAGAAATATAAGCAATTTAACCTTGTCAACATTTTTAATGATTTCTCATTCAGATTGACCCTTTCATGCTTCTCTTTACTCTTGTTTTTAAATGTCAAGTTTTTCTATTCAATTCCATTATTCTCATTAGGAATTATTGAAAGTTTTCTATTTCATTAAATATCCATTTCTTCTTCTATATTCTATATTACAATATTCTTTTGTGGTATAGATTATTTTTATTTATAATTCTAGTAATTTTGTCTTCTACAATATCATATTTCAAGAGTGCCATTTCTTTTTTTTTTTAATACATATTGCTTTATGAATCATGTTGGGAGAGAAAAATCAAAGCAAAGGGGAAAAAAACATGGAAAATAAAAGGGTAAATGGCACTTTCTGTTCAAAGTCTGTGGGGATTGCCATGGATCACTGAAACACTGAGAAGAAGCAAACTTTTCATAGTTGATCATATTACATTCTTTTATTGTCTACTATGTATTCTTAGTTCTGCTTTTTTCTCCTAGCATCAGTTCATGTAAATCTTTCCAGGCCTTTCTAAAATCAGCTTGTTCATCATTTTTATAGAAAAATAGTATGGCTCTGTTTCACCTACAACACTTATTCAACTATTCCGCAATTGATAGGCATCTACTCATTTTGCAATTCTTTGCTACCACCAAAATAGCTGCAACAAACATTTTTGAACATTTAGATCCTTTTACTTCCTTTTACTTATGATTTATTTGGGATATAGACTCAACAATAGTACTACTCGATAAAAGAGTATGCACAGTTTTATATCCCTTTGGAAATAGTTTCAAATTGCTCTCTAGAAAGGTTGAAGCATTTCACAACTCCACCAACAAGGCATTAGTGTCAGAGTTTTCCCATGTCCTATTCAAAATTTATCATTATTTTTACTGCCATCTTAGTCAATCTAAGATGTGTGAGGTATACCTCAGAGTCATTTTTAATTTGAATTTCTCTGATCAGGACAGTTTTGGAGCATTTTTTTATGACTTAAGATGGCTTTAATTTCATCATCTGAAAATTCCATGTTCATATTTTTGACCATTTATCAATTGGGAAATGACATGCAATTTTATAAATTTAGAACTGTTCTCTATATAATTTAGAAATGAGACATTTACCAGAAACACTAGAAATTTTCCCCAGATTTGTACTTTCCTATTAATTTTGTTTCTGTTGTTTTGTTTTGTTTTTTAGTGCAAAAACTTTTTTAAAAAATTTAATGTAATCAAAAGTGTCCATTTTGCCTTTCATAATGTTTTCTAGTTCTTCTTTGGTCATACATTCCTCCATTATCCAAACATGGAAATTATTTATGGAATCATCCTTTATGCCCAAATCATGTACCTATTTTGATGTTATTTTAGTTTTGGCTGTGTGATATAGGTGTATGCCAAGCTTCTGACATTATTTTCCATTTTTCCTAGCATTGTTTTGGCGAATACTGTATTCTTATTTCAGAAGGTAGAGTTTGGAAGTTTATCAAATAATAGATTATAAAAGGCCTTCATATTGTGTCATATGTGTCTAAAGTATTCCACCTATCCACACTCTATTTCTTAGCCAGGACAAATGGGTTTGATGACTGCTATTTTATAATAAAATTTTAGGATTCAAACTTCTTAGTCACCATCCTTTATATTTTTTTCATGGATTTGCTTGATCTTTTGTTCTTCCATATGAATTTTGTTGTTAGTTTTATAAAATAATATTTGACTATTTGTTTGGTATGGCACTGAACATGTAGACTGATTTAGGGTTAATTGTCATTTTTATTGTATTAGGTCGACCTAGGCAATTGATATTTCTCCCATTCTTTAGATCTTACTTTATTTATGTGAGAAGTGTTTTGTAATTTTGCTCATGGAGACAGAGCCAAGATATTGGAAAGTAGACATGACTTTCTGTGACCTACTCTGACCTTCTCTCAAACTAGCAGTAGATTAAGCCTCTAAACTGGTTTTGAAGTGACAGAGTCCACACACATCTGGAGTACAACACATTCACAAGAGAAGCTACATTGGCAGAACTTTAGAACAGGTCTCTTTCAAATGGGCAGGGAGACAGTCTCCAGAGCCCAGACAGCAGCATAGGGAGTAGCAAGGAATTGCTTCTGGAAACCAGAGAGTGTACCCTACCAGGGAATCTACCTGTCCTAGTTGCAAGCAAATGGTTTGGCAGATTTGCCACAAAAGGCAAATCATAACTGATTGAGCCCTGGAAGAATGCAGGACAAGCCTCAATTACCCAGCACCAGAATTCAATCAGCAGAACTATACCAGAGTAAACTAAAGCAGCTTTTGCCTCTTTGCATTAAGAGCAGACCTCAACCATTACAAAATGAGCAAAGAAATCAAAATTAACTCTCTCCATAGACAGCTTTTATGGAGAGAAAATTACAGACCTCAAATCCTGAGGTACCTAAAGATAAATCAATGTCAGATGAAGCCTCAAAGGGAGTTATGAGCTGGTTCCCATTTCATAAGACTTTCTTGGAAGATTTCAAAAAGATACTTAAAAATGAATTAGAACAAAAATAGGGAAGGGAAATGAGATCTTTGCAAAAGGGTATGGGAAAGGAAAATAAGAAAGTAACTGAAGAAAACTCCTTAAAAATAGATTTGATGAATTGGGAAAAGCATATAACTCCTTACAAAAGAGGTATTAAAAGATATCAATTCATTGAAAAACAGAATTTGTGAAATAGAAAGTAGAAATAGAAAAAATAATTCAAAATACAAAATACAAAAGGAGCTAAAAAAGATAACTGAAGAAAATAATACACTAAAATTAGAATTAAACAAATGGAAGTGAATAACTTAATAAGACTTCAAGAATCAGACAAACAAAAACAAAAAAAAATAGAATAAAATATGAAATATATATTAGGAATCCTGGAAAACAGATCTAGGAGAAATAATATAGGGATTATTGGACTTCCTGAAAACCATGATGAAAAAAGATTCTAGGCATTATTTTATAGGAAATCATAAAGGAAAAACTGCCCTGAAGTCCTAGAATCAGAAGCTAAAATAGTCATTGAAAGAAGTCATCAAGGGGGTGGAGCCAAGATGGCAGAAAGGACACATGCATCTTCCTAAACTCTCCTTTTTCCTCAATGTAGTTTAATGATATTCAACCTCCAAATTAATGCTTGACAGTCAGAACCTACAAATATTGGGAGTACAACACATTACCAACAGAAGATAATCTCAAAATTCACCAGAAAAGGTCTGGGCAGGGACAGAACAGCAATAGGCCAGGCCTAGACTCAGGAAGGCAGTGAGAGCTCGGTCCCACACTAAGCAGACCAGAGTGGGGTGGGTGTGATCTCAGCCAGAGAAAATCTCTGGGGAGAAATTTACCACAGTGTGAGTTACTTTGCCCTGGTAGCAAGCCAGTAGGTCAGCAGAAAAGGTATAAACACGGGGGTAAAACCTATAACCCCTACTTGGCCACACACACTCAGAACCCAAAGTGACAGCAGCAGTGACAGTTGTTGGTCCCAGGGCAGCCCTAGTAACTGCCTTTTCACTGCTGCTGATTTCACAGCTTGATTTCAGGTTCCAGCATAGCCAGTGAGTGCTGTCCCACTGCCCCTTCACTGCCACTTCCTATTGTCTGTAGAGGCAGCTTGGAAATACTCCACTGTCCTCAATAAACAGACTGTAGGTATTTTATTTTATTTTGTTTTCTTTTGTTTTTCAAAATGATCAGAAAGGCAAAGCATGATCTAACTACTGATAGATTCTATCCAGAAAAAGAGGAGACTAAAAACAGTTTGTCTCTAGATCCAAAGGTGAATATGATCTGGTCCCCATCACATAAGGCTCTCATATAGGAAATTAAAAAAGGATCTTAAAAGAGAGCTAGAACAAAAATGGGGAAAGGAAAACAAAGTTTTGCAAGAGGGTTAGGATAAATCATTAAAAAGATAGAGTGGATAAAGAAATCAACTCCCTGAAAAACAGAATTTGTGATTTGGAAAATGTAAACAATTCCAAGGAAAACAGAATTTGTGAATTAGAAAAAGAAAATATTTCTTTAAAAAAAAATTTGCAAAATGGAAAAAAAATGCATAGAATGAAACAACTCAATTAAAAACTCAATTGGACAAATATAAAAGGAAATAAAAAAGTTAATGAAGAAAAAAATGCATTAAAATCAGACTTAAATGAAATGAATGACTCAAGGAGACACCAACAATTAGTCAAGCAAAACCAAAAAAATGAAAACAGAAAAAAAATGTTAAATACATACTTGAAAAAATAACAAACCTGGAAAATAGATCTGACAGAGATAATCTAAGGATTATTGGATTCCCTGAAAATCATGATAAAAAGAGCCTAAACACTATTTTTCAGGAAATCATCAAAGAGAACTGCCCAGATGTTATAGAAACAGAAGGCAAAATAGGAATTGAAAGAAGTCATTGATCTCCTACTGAAAGAGATCCCAAAATCAAAGATCCAAGAAATATTGTGGCTAAATTCCAGAACTATCAGACCAAAGAAAAAATACTACAAGCAGCCAGAAAAAAAAAATTCAAATACCAAGGAGCCACCATAAGGATCACTCAGTATGTAGCAGCATCCACAGTAAAGGAATGAAGGACCTGGAAGCTGTTATTTCAAAAGACAAAAGAACTTGGTATACAGCCAAGAATACCTTACACAGCCGAAAAGAGCATTGTTTACCAGGGAATAAGATGGACATTCAATGAAATAGGTGAATTCCATTTATTCCTGATGAAAAAACCAGAGCTAAAAAAATAGTTTGAAGTCCAAATATAGGACTAAAGAGAAGAATGAACAGATAAAAAGAATTCTTGAGAACTGTATTTCTGTTATAGGTATACATAAATAGTACATGTATAATTTGGTTTTACTGTTATAAAAAAGAAACTGGAAGTTAAAAGGAAATTGTACCAGAAAAAAAAAAAAAAAGAAAAGAAAAGAAAAGCAGAGGTAAAAAGAGAGAAACTACATCTCATGAAGAGGCAAAGAAAACCTATTATATCTGAGTGAATGAAAGGAGGGGGATGAACATAGTGTGAATCTTAACTCTCATCAGATTTGGCTCAAAGAGGAAATATTAGACATATTTAGTTTATATGGAAACTTCTCCCACCTAATTGAAAAGTGGGAGGGGAAAAATAAAAAGGGAAGGGTTAGGGTAAATATAAGGAAATACAGAAATAGTAAAGAAAAGGTTTAATAAAAAAAAGAATGTCTTCAAGGGGGAGGGAGGGATTCTAAAGAGGAAGTGCTGTGTGAGGAAAGTAGTGCTCATAAGTCTAATACTTGGGAGGGGGGAGGAGGAACGGAAAGAGAAAAGCATAAGTTGGGGATAATAATATGGCAGGAAATATAAAATTAGTAGTTTTAACCATAAATGTGAATGGGATAAACTCCCCCCAAAAGAGGAAGTAGATAGCAGACTGTATTAAAAGCCAGAATCCTACAATATGTTGTTTATAGGAAACACACTTGAAGCAAGGTGATATATACAGAAAAAAGGTAAAAGACTGGAACAGAATTTAATAATCTTCAGGTGAAGCCAAAAAAGCAGGGGTAACCATCCTAATAGCAGATCAAGCAAAAGCAAAAATTGATCAAATTAAAAGAGATAAGAAAGGAAACTATTTCTTGCTAAGGGTAGCATAGATAATGAAGCAATATCAATACTAAACATATATACACCAAATGGCATAGCATCTAAATTCCTAAAGGAGAAGGTAAGAGAGCTGCAAGAAGAAATAGACAGCAAAACTATAATAGTGGAAAATCTCAATATTACACTGTCAGAACTAGATAAATCAAACCACAAAATAAACAAGAAAGAAGTTAAAGAGGTAAATAGAACACTAGAAATGTTAGCTATGATAAATCTTTGGAGAAAACTGAATGGAGACAGAAAGGAGTATAGTTTCTTCTCATCAGTTCGTGGAACCTATACAAAAATTGCCCATATATTAAGACATAAAGACCTCAAATTCAAATGTAGAAAGACACAAGTAGTAAATGCATCTGTCCAAGATCATTCTTCTTAGATTTAATTAACAAACAAAATTAAGAGTTGGTTTATGAAAAAAACAAACAAACAAAAAAAAAAAAACAGCAATATAGTAAAAACTTGGTAAATTTGATTAGAAAAAGGAAAAAGGAAAATCAAATTGTTAGTCTTAAAAATGAAAAGGGAGAAATTTCCACTAATGAAGAGGAAATTAGAGCCATAATTAGGTGTTAGTTTGCCCAACTTTATGCCCATAAATTTGATAACTTGAAAATTTGATAAATGAAATAGATGAATACCTTCAAAAATATAGGTTGCCCAGATTAACAGAAGAAGTAAATTGGTTAAATAGTCCCATTTTAGACCAAGAAATAGAACAAGGTATTAATCAACTCCCTAAAAAAATCCCCAGGACCAGTTGAATTTACATGTGAATTCTATCAATCATTTAAAGAACAATTAACTCCAAAGCTACATAAATTATTTGAAAAAATAGGGAATGAAGGAGTCGTACCAAGTTCCTTTTATGGCACAGACATAGTACTGATACCTAAACTATGTAGGATGAAAACAGAGAAAGAAAATTATAGACCAATTTCCCTAATGAATATCAATGCAAAAATCTTAAATAAAATCTTAGCAAAAAGACTACAGAAAATCATTTCTAGGCTAATGCACCATGACCGAGTAGGATTTATATCAGGAATACAGGGCTGGTTCAATATTAGGAAAACTATTAGCATAATATCATTGATATAGTCAATAACCAAATTAACAAAAAACATATGATCATCTCAATAGATGCAGAAAAAGCATTTGATAAAATCCAGCACTCATTACTATTAAAAACACTAGAGAGTATAGGAATAAATGGTCTTGTCCTTAAAATAGTCAGGAGCATCTATATAAGACCATCAATAAGCATCATATGTAATGATGATAAACTGTTATCATTCCCAGTAAAACCAGGAGTGAAACAAGGTTGCCCACTTTCACCATTACTATTTAATATTGTATTAGAAATGTTAGCTTCAGCAATAATAGATGAAAAAGAAATTAAATGAATTAGAGTAGGCAATGATGAAACCAAATTATCACTCATTGCAGATGATATGATAGTATACTTAGAGAACCTTAGATAGTCTACTAAAAAGCTATTAGAAATAATCCACAACTTTAGCAAAGCTGCAGAATACAAAATAAATCCATATAAATCATTAGCTTTTTTATGCATCACTAAAAAATCCAACAGCAAGAGATACAAAGAGAAATTACATTTAAAATAACTGTCAATATTATAAAATACTTGTGAATCTATCTGCCAAGGGAAAGTCAGGAACTATGTGAGGAAAACTATAAAACACTTTATAGACAAATAAAGTCAGATCTAAAAAATTGGAAAAATATTAAGTACTACTTTATATGTTGAGCGAATAAAATAAAAATGACAATACTATCTAAACTCATCTATTTATTTAGTGCTATACCAATCAGACTCCCAAGAAACTATTTTAAAGATCTAGAAAAAAATAACAACAAAATTCATATGGAAGAACAAAAGGTCAAGGATTTCAAGGGAACTAATGAAAAAAAAAAATCACATGAAGGTGGCCTAGCTGTACCTGATAAAACTAATAATAATAATAATAATAATAATAGCAGCAATGACCAAAACCATTTGATAGTGGCTAAGAAATAGACTAGTTAATCAGTGGAATAGATTAGTTTCACAGGACAAAATAGTCAATGATTATAGCAATCTAGTGTTGACAAACCCAAAGATCCCTGTCTTTGGGATAAGAATTCATTATTTGACAAAAATTGCTGGGAAAATTGGAAATTAGTATGGCAAAAACTAGGCATTGACCCCTACTTAACACTGTACACCAAGATAAGATCAAAATGAATTCATGATCTAGGCATAAAGAATGAGATTATAAATAAATTAGAACATTGGACTGTTCACTTCTTAGACCTGTGAAGAAGGAAGGAATTTGTGATCAAAGAAGAAGTAGAGGTCATTATTGATCACAAAATAGAAATTTTTTTTATTATATTAAGTTAAAAAGCTTTTGTACAAATAAAACTAATGCAGACATGATTAGAAGGGAAGCAATAAACTGGGAAAATATTTTTAGAGCTAAAGGTTCTGGCCAGCCAAGATGGCGGCATGGAGGCAGACAGCTGCTTGAGCTCTGTGTTTTCTCTCAGGACTTACTTCATGACAAGCCTCAGAATTAATGCTTGACTGGAAAAGAAACCCACAAATAATCACCAACAGAAGCCATCCTTGAAATTCACCAGAGAAGGTCTGTGTTTGATCGGGGGAGGGTTGAACAGACTGGGTGCAGACTGAGGGAAGGCAGCTAGACCGAGACAGGCAGCTCACACAACCCAGACCTGAGGGGGGAGGGATATGATCACTTCTGTTTCTGTGAAAAGACTTTTACCCAGTGTGGATACTCTGTCTTCGCAACAAACCAGGAGCAATGGAGAGGGTGTAAACACCGGAGGTGAACAATAAAACCCTGGAAAGCCAGCATCTCTCAGGACCCAGCCACCCCCACCCAGAATGACTCAGTATGTTCTCAGAGCCTCAGAGTGCAGACACAGCTCAGCCATCGATGTCCTGTTAGTACTTCACCTCTATCTCCCTCAATCTGTAGAGGAAGCCCAGTAACACCATCCAGTCCCATCCCCCCCTCCCTGAAACAGACCAATTGGTTCTCTTGTCAATTTGTTTTCTTTCATTCCCACTCTGACAAAATGAACAAAAAATTTAAAAGGGCTCTAACCATTGGCAGCTTCTGTATGGAGAGAGAGAAGACTTTAAATACTGAGGACACTAAAAGCAGATTGTCCCCAGAGGAATCCCCTAAGGGGGAAATGAGCTACTCCTCAATACATAAGACTCTCATAGAGGAAATCAAAAAGTCTCTCACAAAAGAGCTAGAAAGGAAAAGGAAAGGGAATCTTGGCAAAAGAATCTGGAGAAGTTATCCAGAGTGGATAAAGAGATAAAATCATTGAGAAATAAAATTAGTGAATTAGAAAAGGTAAACAACTCCAAGGAAAACAGGTTTAGTGAGCTGGAAAAAGGAAAACAACTCTCTAAAAAATAAAATGGATAAAATGGGAAAAAAAATGCATAGAAGAAAAAAACTCACTTAAAAACTCAATTGGACAATTACAAAAAGATATAAAAAAAGTGAATGAAGAAAATACATAATTGAAAATTAGACTCAAACAAGTAGAAATTAATGACTCAAGGAGAAACCAAGAAGTAGTCAAGCAAAACCAGAAAAACAAAACAATTGAAAAGAATGTCAAGTACCTTATTAAAAAGATGACAGACCTGGAAAATAGATCCAGGAGAGACAATTTGAGAATAATCGGACTCCCTGAAAAATGTGAGGGAAAAAAAGAGCCTGGACACTATTTTTGAGGAAATTATCAAAGAGAACTGCCTAGATGTTTTGGAAACAGAGAGTAAAATAGATATTGAAAAAATTCATCAATCACTTACTGAAAGGGACCCTAAAATCAAAACGCCGAGAAATATATTGGCCAAGTTCAAGAACCATCAGACAAAGGAAAAAAATACTGGAAGTTGCTAGAAAAAAGCAATTCAGATATGGAGGAGCCACAATAAAGATAATCCGGCATCTAGCAGCATCCACATTAAAGGAACAAAGGGCCTGCAATATGATATTCCGAAAGGCTAAGGAACTTGGTATGCAGCTAAGAATAACTTACTCAGCAAAAATGAGCATCGTTTTCCAGGGAAGAAGATGGATATTTAATGAAATAAATGAATTCCATCTATTCTTGATGAAAAAACCAGATCTACACAAAAAGTTTAATCTTCAAGTACAGAACTCAAGAGATTTCTAAAAAGGTAAAAAGAAATCTTGAGAACTAAATTTCTTCCATGAAGATATGTAAAGAACACATGTATAATTTGTCCTAGAAACTAGAGGTAGAAAGGAAATTATATCATAAAAAAGGGTAAAGTGGAAGTACTACATCTCATGAAGAGGCAAAGGTAACCAATTATATCTGAGAGAAAGAAAGTAGGGAGATGAACATAGTGTGTATCAATAGGCATATTTGATTTATGGTGAAACTTCTTCCACTTCATTGAAAAGTGAGAGGGAAGGAGTAAGCTAAGGGGAAGGTAATACAGAAATTGCAAGGAAAAGGGGTAAAATAAGGTGAGGAACTTTAAGGTGGGAAAGGTATACTAAAAAGGGAGGGCTGTGAAAAGCAAGTGGTGTTCACAAGTTTAATACTGGGTAGGGGGGTAAGAGGGAAGGAAAGGAGAAAAGCATAAGCAGGGGTTAACAGGATGGCAAGCAATATAGAATTAGTCATTCTAATTATAAATGTGAATGGGGTAAACTCCCTCATAAAGAGGAAGCAATTAGCAAGACTGGATTAAAAGTCAGAATCCTACTATATTTTGTTTACAGGAAACACACCTGAAACAGGGTGATACATCAAACTAAAAATGAAAGGGTGGAGCAGAATCTACTATGCTTCAGGAAAAGTGAAAAAAGCAGGGCTAGCCATCCTCATCTCAGATCAATCAAAAACAAAAATTGATCTAATTAAAAGAGATAAGGAAGGGCATTATATCCTGCTAAAGGGTAGCATCAATAAGGAAACAGTATCAATATTAAACATATACACACCAAGTGGTGCAGCATCTAAATTAAGAGACCTGCAAGAAGACATAGACAGCAAAACAATAACAGTGGGAGATCTCAACCTTGCACTCTCAGAATTAGATAAATCAAACCACAGAATAAATAAGAAAGAAGCCAAAGAGGTAAATAAATACTAGAAAAGTTTGATATGATAGATCTTTGGTGAAAGGAGTATACTTTCTTTTCAGCAGTTCATGGAACCTATACAAAAATTGATCATGTACTAGGGAATAAAAACCTCAAAATCAAATGCAGTAAGGCAGAAATAGTAAATGCATCCTTTTCAGACCACAATGCAATCAAAATTACTTTTAATAAAAAGCCAGGGGAAAATAGACCAAAAAATAATTGGAAACTAAATAATCTTATACTACAGAATGATTGGGTAAAACAGCAAATCATAGATATAATTAATGTCACCCAAGAAAATTACAGTAATGAGACATCATACCAAAATGTGTAGGATACAGCCAGAGCAGTAATAAGGGGAAGTTTTATATCTCTAGAGGCCTACTTGCATAAAATAGAGAAAGAGAGGGTCAATGAATTAGGTTTACAACTAAAATTGCTAGGAAAGGAACAAATTAAAAACTCCCAAACACGAAACTTGAAATTCTAAAAATAAAAGGTGAGATTAATAAAATTGAAAGTAAAAAAACTATTAAATTAATTAATAAAACTAAGAGTTGTTTCTATGAAAAAAAAAAAAACCAAAATAGACAAACCCTTATTAATTTCTGATTAAAAAAAGGAAAGAGGAAAAGCAAATTGTTAGTGTTGAAAAATGCAAAGGTCTGGTCTAGCTCCTCTTGTCAGGATAAGCAAAAGTCCTTGCCCCACGTGTGGACGCCAATTGTAACGAGCTGTCGTCTCCAGAAGCTGCTGGATCGCTCTCTGGGAAGAGATCTGCTGTGTCTACTCAAATCTCTCAGACAGATTCTTCTTCCTGTAACGAACCGTTGTCTCCAGGCAGTTGCTGTTAACTCTTGTCCAAAGAAGTGACTTCCCTTCCTGCAGAGAGCCCCGTCAAGCCTGATGCAATTCAGAGTCTTTCTCTTTAATCCTGGCTCTGAATCTCCTCCAACTCTTATCCTTCTTCAGGCCGATCTGCCCTCTGCGCCCAGTGCTGTCTCTTTTTATCCTCCCAGAGAATGGGCGTGGGATAATGCAAGGGCTTCTGGGAAGAACCACCCCAGCCAATGAGCTTGCCCCCTCTATCAAGTCAACCTGAGTTCTCACCTTGTAATTGTCCAGAAAACCTGAATTCTCACCTTGTCACCATCCAGACAACCTCAGTTCTCACCTAGTAATCCCAACATCTCCCCCTTTCTTTTGATTTAGAACATAGGACAGTCATGACCTTGAAACATAAATCCATCAATATGGGAAGTATTACAAATAATTACATAAATTACATAAGCACATAGTAACATAGTAACATAACACATGCTAGAAGTATATAACATAATCATAATCATAAATTGAAAATTTATAAATGTCCATAAGTCCATTGTCCATTATTCTCATCTGGTGTGAGGAAGTCCAATGATTCCTGCTGGTTTTTAAGTTCTTTAACAGTCTTCTTATTATCCATGCTCTTTCAGTGTCAGATGTTTCTTAGATCTTCTCCTTTATTTTGAGGTCTTTCTCTTTTTCTGTCTCTCTCTGATGGACAAGGCGAATATGACTCGTTGGCACCCATCTGATTCCTTCTCTTGCTGAAGAAATACAAGCAAACCCTCTCTCCCAGGCAGTTAACCTATCTAATTTCCTTCTATTTACCACTTTCTAAATCTCTTCTCATCATCTGGCAATTACATTGGAATTGTTTGCACTGGATACAGCCCTGTTGGTTTAAAAGGCCTGTATTCTCCCCAAGTGTAATCCATTTTTGCAATCTGCCTTTTGACTCACTTATCAGGTAATCCCTTTCTGCCATGTGATTGCTTTTCTGCTGGTTGATTAAATCAGAGTCCTGGCCTTCTAAAGGTTCTTTGGGTGTAACATCAGCTGCCATCATGCCCCAAGTCTTTTTTGCCTGGGGCCCTGGATCTGGGCCCCTCATCCTATTTCCCTGAATTAGTTTACACTCTGATGCCCAATGGAGTCCTCTGTTGCATTTTGGACATGGGGTTTTAGGTCTTCTCTCACCCTGTCTTCTCACTGTATCTCCATACCTACACTGAGCTCTTAGATGCCCAATTTTTCCACATTGAAAACATCTCCGAGTTTCTCTAGAAGGCCCTTGCCAGGAGGGATCCTGTCTTTCCACATTCATCATTGTCTGGGTGTAAAAAGCATTTGTTCCCACTGTAGCACAGCGTCTTATGATCTCCTCTAAAGGAGCATCTTTGTCTAATCCCCATATAATTCTTTTGCAAATCTCGTTGGCATTTTCCTTAGCCAGATGTCTGGTCATTATTTCTGTAGCTGAATTTTCTCCAATAGTTCTTTTGACAGCAGTTTGCAAACGTCCTACAAAATCTGCAAAAGGTTCATTGGGACCTTGCTGTATTTTAGTGAAAGCCTCTCCACGATCTTTCTGTCCAGGAAGGACACCCCAAGCTTTTATTGCAGCCTTAGCAATTTGTTCATATATTGTCATGGTATAATTAATCTGTTCCGAATTCTCTCCATATTGACCTTCACCAGCTAAGTGCTCAAAAGTGAATTGTGTGTTAACTCCTATTTCCAAATTGCATCTGACTTGAATTTTACATAATTCATGAAATTCTGCAAGCCATAATAAATTTTCTCCAGGTTCCAGACATGTCCTTGCTATGGATTTCCAATCATTCGGGGTTAGGACTTCATAAGACAAACCATCTAGTAACATTTTGACATAAGCTGATGTAGCCCCATAAAGGGTACAACCTTTTTTCAAATCCTTAATTTTATTCAAATCTAAAGGTGCATATCTTCTCCTTTTTTTACCTACAGAGTCAGTATTTTCAATCACAGGATATGCATGTATAAAATCACTTATATCCTGTCCTTCTCTCTTAGCTTTAACCAATGCTTTTTCTAATCTTGTCATAGGCTTAGGCTTCTTCACAGGCAATTCTGTTTGTGTTTCTGCCTCTTCCCCTCTTTCTTCCTCCATCTCTGAAGGTGGGGTTGATGTGGGCCTGTCAATAATCTGTTCTCTAGGCAGGGTTGAAGCTTCTTCAAGAGAATCATACCATAATTCCTCATTTAAATCCTCTTGCTCTAGGGAAAGATCTTGATCTTTCCTTTTTTCCTCACACTTCCTCCTCTGTTCATTTTTAGAACTTTTCCTTCTCCTACAACTTGCTTGATAGTTTAAGGCTAATTGAACTATGTTGTAGATATAAAATACTTCTGCAGAAATTGAACGAGGCCCATTTTTTGCTTGAAATTCTTTCATTTCATATCCCACTAGCTTCCATTTATCTACATCTATCTTTTCTTCCTCTAAGAACCAAGGGGATGTGCGTCTTAATGCAGCCAAGAGTTTAGCAATCTGTACCCAGGTTACAAGTAAACTCTGCTCCTCAATTATGTTGATTATACTCTCTATAGTACCACTCCTGAATGGGGGTGGAGCTGAGGTTTCTTCTGGGGCTGGGGATGAGTCGGCTGAGGTCCAGGGATTGAATATAGCTAACATCTGCCCCATTTCAGCTATAAGAGATTCCGGTTTAATTGTAATTGTCCAGAAAACCTGAATTCTCACCTTGTCACCATCCAGACAACCTCAGTTCTCACCTAGTAATCCCAACAGAAAATGAAAAGGGAGAACTCACCATTAATGAAGAGGAAATTAGAACAATAGTTAGGAGGTACTTTGCTCAACTTTATGCCAATCAATTTTATAACTTAAATGAAATGGAAGAATACCTTCAAAAATATAGCTTGTCCAGATTAACAGAGGAAGAAGTAAGTAGTCTAAATAGTCCCATCTCAGAACAAGAAATAGAACAAGCTATTAACCAACTCCCTAAGAAAAAATCCCCAGGACCAGATGGATTTACACTTGAATTCTACCAAAAATTTAAAGAATAGCTAACTCCAATGCTATGTAAACTATTTGAAAAAATAGGGATTGAAGGAGTCCTACCAAATTCCTTTTATGAGACAAACATGGTATTGATACCTAAACCAGGTAGGCTGAAAACAGAGAAAGAAAACTATAGACCAATCTCCTTAATGAATATTGATGCTAAAATCTTAAGTAAGATATTAGCAAAAAGACTTCAGAAAGTCATCCCCAGTATAATACATTATGATCAAGTATGATTTATATCAGGAATGCAGGGCTGGTTTAATATTAGGAAAACTATTAGTATAATTGACCATATTAATAATCAAATTAATAAAAAACATATGATCATTTCAATAGATGCAGAAAAAGCATTTGATAAAATCCAACATCCATTCCTACTAAAAACGCTTGAGGGTATAGGAATAAATGGACTATTTCTTAAAATAATAATGAGCATATATTTAAAACTGTCAGTAAGTATCATATGTAATGGCAATAAACTGGAACCTTTCCCTGTAAGATCAGGAGTGAAACAAGGTTGCACACTATCACCATTACTATTCAATATAGTACTGGAAATGCTATCCTCGGCAATAAGAGCCGAGAAAGAGATTCAAGGAATTAGAGTAGGAAATGAGGAAATCAAACTATCACTCTTTGCAGATGACATGATGGTATACTTAGAGAACCCCAAAGACTCTGCTAAAAAGTTATTAGAAATAATTCAGAACTTTAGCAAAGTTGCAGGATACAAAATAAATCCACATATATCTTCAGCATTTTTATACATTACCAACACAATCCAAGAGCAAGAGATACAAAGAGAAATTCCATTCAAAATAACAGTCGATAGTATAAAATATTTGGGAATATATCTACCAAAGGAAAGTCAGGAATTATATGAGCAAAATTGTGAAA
This sequence comes from Sminthopsis crassicaudata, assembly GCF_048593235.1. Taxonomy (NCBI): domain Eukaryota; kingdom Metazoa; phylum Chordata; class Mammalia; order Dasyuromorphia; family Dasyuridae; genus Sminthopsis; species Sminthopsis crassicaudata. Next base: position 369,488,421 of record NC_133619.1, on the reverse strand, counting down.
CACTTGCCACAAAAATAAAGTCAGATTTAAATAATTGGAAAGACATTCAGTGCTCTTGGATAGGCTGAGCGAATATAATTAAGATGACAATATTCCCTAAACTAATCTATTCATTTAGTGCTATACCAATCAGACTCCCAAGAAACTATTTTAATGACCTATAAAACATAACAACAGAATTCATATGGAACAACAGAAGGTCGAGAATTTCAAGGGAAGTAATGAAAAAAAAGTCAGAGGAAGGTGGTCTAAGCGTACCTGATCTAGAACTATATTATCAAGCAGCAGTCACCAAAACCATTTGGTATTGGTTCAGAAATAGACTAGTTGATCAGTGGAATAGGTTAGGTTCACAGGGCAAGATAGTGAATAAAAATAGCAATCTAGTGTTTGGCAAACCCAGAGATCCCAATTTGTGGGATAAGAATTCATTATTTGACAAAAACTACTGGGAAAACTGGAAATTAGTATGGAAGAAACTAGGAATGGACCCACATTTAACACCACATAGTAAGATAAGATCCAAATGGGTCCAAGATTTAGGCATAAAGAATGAAATCATAAATAAATTAGAGGAACATAGGATAGTTTACCTCTCAGACTTGTGGAGGAGAAAGGAATTTGTGTCCAAAGGAGAACAAGAGACCATTATTGATCACAAAATAGAAAAATTTGATTACACCAAATTTAAAAGTTTCTGCACAAACAAAACTAATGCAAACAAGATTAGAAGGGAAGTAACAAATTGGGAAAACATTTTTACAGGCAAAGGTTCTGCTAAAGGGCTCATCTCCAAAATATGCAGAGAATTGACCTTAATTTATAAGAAATCAAGCCATTCTCCAATTGATAAATGGACAATTTTCAGATGATGAAATTAAAACTATTTCCACTCATATGAAAGAGTGTTCCAAATCACTATTGATCAGAGAAATGCAAATTAAGACAACTCTGAGGTACCACTACACTCCTGTCTGATTGGCTAGGATGACAGGAACAAATAACAATGAATGTTGGAAGGGCTGTTGGAAAACTGGGACACTAATGCATTGTTGGTGGAGTTGTGAAAGAATCCAAACATTCTGGAGAGCAATCTGGAATTATACCCAAAAAAATATCAAAATGTGCATACCCTTTGACCCAACAGTGCTACTACTGGGCTTATATCCCAAGGAAATACTAAAGAAGGGAAAGGGATGTGTATGTGCCAAAATGTTTGTGGCAGCCCTTTTTGTAGTGGCTAGAAACTGGAAAATGAATGGATGTCCATCATTTGGAGAATGGTTGGGTAAATTATGGTATCTGAATGTTATAGAATATTATTGTTCTGTTCAAAATGACCAACAGGAGGAATACAGAGAGGCTTGGAGAGACTTATATCAACTGGTGCTGAGTGAAATGAGCAGAACTAGGAGATCATTATATACTTCAGCAATGATACTGTATGATGATGTACTCTGATGGAAGTGGATATCTTCAACATAGAGAAGAGCTAATCCAATTCCAATTGATCAATGATGGACAGAATCAGCTCCATCCAGAAAAGGAACACTGGGAAATGAGTGTAAACTGTGAGCATTTTTTTGTTTGTTTTTTTGTTTTTCTTCCCAGATTATTTTTACCTTCCGAATAAAATTCTTCCTTTGCAACAACAACAACAAAATTTGGTTCTGCACATATATATTGTTCCTAGGATATACTATAAGTTATTTAACATGTATGGGAATACCTGCCATCCAGGGGAGGGGGTGGAGGGAAGGAGGGGAAAATTTGGAACAGAAGGGAGTACAAGGGATAATGTTGTAAAAAAATTTACCTATGCTTATGTACTGTCAAAAATGTTATAATTATAAAAATAAAAAAGAAAACAAAACAACAAAAAAGTTTCTGATAAAGCCCTCATCTCCACAATATATTGATAACTGACTCTAATTTATAAGAAATTAAGCCATTCTCCAATTGATAAATGGTCAAATGATATGAACAGACAATTATCAGATGAAGAAATTAAAAGTATTTTTAGTAATTTGAAAAGGTGTTCCAAATCATTGCTGATCAGAGAAATGCAAATTAAAACAACTCTGATATACCACTACACATCTATCAGATTGGCTAAAATGACAGGAAAAGATAATGATGAATGTTGTAGGGGATGGTGGAAAACTGGGAAACAGATGCATTGTTGGTAGAGTTGTTAATGGATCCAACCATTCTGGAGAGCATTTTGGACTATATTCAAAAAGTTATCAAACTGTGCATACTCTTTGATCCAGCAGTGTTACTACTGGGTTTATATACCAAAGAGATATTAAAGAAGGGAAAATTACCCATATGTGCAAAAATCTTTGTGGCAGCCCTTTTCATGGTGGCTAGAAACTGTAATAAACAGAACCAGCTAAACGCAGAGAAAGAATACTGGGAAATGAGTGTGGAGCACAACATAACATTTCCAATCTTTCTGTTAATGTTTGCTTGCATTTTTGTTCTTTTTTCTTCTCAGGTTATTTTTACCTTCTTTCTAAATCTGATTTTTCCTGCACAACAAGATAACTGTATAAATATTTATACATAATTTGTTTTTAATATATACTTTAACATATTTAACATGTATGGGACCATCTATTATCTAGGGGAGAGGGTGGGGGGAAGGAGGGAAAAGGTGGAACAGAAAGTTTTCCAAGGGTCAATGTAGAAATATTATCCATGCATATATTTTGCATATAAAAAGATGTAAAAGAATAAAATTTAAAAAATAAAGAAAGAAGTCATAAATCACTTCCTGAGAGTTAAACAAAATGCAAAACTCCAAACAATATTGTGGCTAAATTTCCAACGATCAGAATAAGGAAAAATATTTTAAATAGTCAGACTGAAACAATTTAATTCCTGAGGAGCTACAATTAGAATTAGAATTACCTGGAACCTAGCAGCTTCCCACCTTAAAGGATCATAGGTCCTGTAATGTGATATTCTGAAAGGCAAAGGAAATTGTATTACAGTCAAAATAAGCTCTCTATTCATAAAATGAATATTATCTTTCAGGGAAGAAGATGGACATTCAATGAAACAGGTGAATTTCATCTATTTCTGATGGAAAAACCAGAGCTGAACAAAAAAATTTGATCCTCAAACAGAACTCATGAAAAGCATAAAAACATAAAAAGCAAAGAATTTTGAGAACTATATTTCTGTTATGGGTATACTTAGAGAGTGCAGGTATAAATTGACTGTATTATGATTATATGAAAAATTAGAGGTGGAAAGGGCATTGTACTGAAAAAGAGGAAAAATGAGGTAAAATAGATATTACATCTCACGAAGAGGCAAAGAACACCTATTACAACTGAGAGAAAAAAGGGAGGGGGATGAGCATTGTGTTAATCTTATTCCCATAAGATTTGGCTTAAAGAGAGAATATTAGACATATTTGGTTTCACAGAGAAACTTGTCTCACCTTATAAGGAAGTGGGAGGGGAAAGGAGAAAAGAAGGGGAAAGGTAATAGAAAAGAAAACCGAAGTAGCAGGGAAAAGGTGTAAGAAAGGAAAGGTACCTAAAAGAGGAAAGAAAGGTGGACATCAGAAGCAAAATATTGGGGAGGAGCGAAGGGGAAAGAAAGGGGGAAAAAGCATAACATAGAATAAGAAAGATGGCAAGGATTACAGAATCAGTTATTTTAACTCTGAATGTGAATGGGATGGACTCTCCCACAAAACAGAAGTGGATAGTAAACTGGATTAAAAGCCAGAATCCTACAATATGCTGTTTACAAAAAACACATTTAAATCATAGTGAATCAAACATAGTGAGGGTAAGGGCTGGAGCAGAATTTATCATGCTTCAGGTGAAGAAGAAAAAACAAAACAAAACAAACAAACAAACAAACAAACAAACAAACAAACAAAAAACAAACAAACCAAACCAAACCAAAACAAAGCAAAACAAAACAAAACAAAACAAAACAGGGGTAGTGATCCAGATCTCAAATTAAGTAAAAACAAAGCCAGATCTAATTTAAAGAGATAAGGAAGGAAACTATATTTTGTTAAAGTACCCTTAAGAAAGCTGCAAGAAGAAATAGACAGTAAAACTGTACTAGTGGGGGATCTCAACCTTGCTCTCTCAGAACAAGATAAATCAAACCACAAAATAAATAAGAAAGAAATTAGAAACATTAGGTATGATAGGTTGCTGGAGAAAATTAAATGGAGAAAGAAAAGAGTACACTTTTTTTTTTTTCTCAGTGGTTCATGGAACTTACACAAAAATTGGACATAAAACCTCAAAATCAAATGCAGAAAGGCAGAAATAGTAAAAACACTTTTTAAGATCATAATGCAATAAAAATTACATGCAATAAAAGGCTAGGGTAAAACAGACCAAAATTAATTGAAAATTAAATAATCTAATTTTAAAAATAAATGAGTAAAACAACAACTAAGAGACACAATAACTTCATCAAGAGAATTACAATAATGAGACAACATAACAAAAATTGTGGGATGCAGTCAAAATGGTTATTAGGAAAAATTTTATATCTCTAGCTATATAAAATAGGGAAGGAAAAAAATCAATGAATTGGGCTTAAAACTAAAAAAAACAAAAACAAAAACTAGAAAAAGAACTTATTAAAAACCCTCAATTAAATACCAATTTTGAAATTCTGAAAATAAAAGGGGAGATTAATAAAACTGAAAATAAGTAAGTTATTGAATTAATAAAACTAAGTTTTTATGAAAAAACAACAAAATAAACCTTTATCTAACTTGATTAGAAAAGGAAAGAAAAAAATCAAATTGTTTGTCTCACAAATAAAAAGGGAGAACTTCCCCAATGAAGGGGAAATTAAAGCAATTAGGAGCTGCCATGACTGAGGGAAATGAGTATGGATCACAACATAACATTCTCTCTCATTGTGTAGTTATTCTTTTGTATTTTGTTTTATTACTCATTTTCTTTCTCTGTGATGTGATTTTTCTTGTGCAGCAAGATAATTGTACAAATATGTTTATATATATTATATTTAAGATATATTTTAACATATATATCATGTATTGCATTGCTTGCCATCTAGGGAAGAGGATGAGCAGAAGGATGGGAAAATTTCGAACACCAGGATATACAAGGGTCAGTGTTGAAAAATTATCCATTCACATGTTTTGAAAATAAAAAAGCATTAATAATAAAAAATAAATAATTAAAAGAAAAGGAAAAACAAAGCAAAACAAAACCAAAGTAATTGTGCTCATATAGTTCTTTGGTTTGTCATGGCAGGTAGACCCCCAATTTTTTTGGCTACTATTATTTTAAACTGAATTTTTCATTCTATTTTTTGCTGTTGGTCTTTGTCAGTAATATATAGAAATTCCAATGATTTGCATAGGTTTATTTTATATCTTGCAACTCTGTTAAAGCTGGGAATTGTGTCAAGTAGGATTTTGCCTATTCTAATTCCTTTAATTTCTTTTTCTTTCCTTATTGCTAAAGCCAATGTTTCTAGTACAGTGTTGAAAAATAAAGATGATAATGAGCATCTTTGTTTCATTCCAGTCTTTTTTTTTCATTATTTAGAAAGCATGTATTATTATTAGTGAGTAGGGAAAGGGAAGCCATAAAAAGATTTTGAACAGAAGAAAATAATCATAGCAAAGTGAACTTTTTAAAAGCAGGAACTGGTTCTTTGCTTTTGTTTTGTTGTTTTTTTTTTTTTTTGTCTTTTCTAAATTCTTAATATTTTTAAATTAATTTTATAAGTATAATTTTTGACAGTACATATGCATGAGTATTTTTTTTTACAACATTATCCCTTGTATTCATTTTTTCCAAATTTCCCCCTCCCTTTCTCTTCTACCTCCCCTAGATGGCAGCCAATCCCATACATATTAAATGTGTTACAGTATAACTTAGAGACAATATATGTGTGTTTCTTGTTGCACAGTAAGAATTGGATTCCGAAGGTATAAGTAACCTGGGTCGAAAGACAGTAGTGCAAACAGTTTACATTCAATTCCCTCTGTTCCTTCTCTGGGTGTAGCTGTTTCTGTCCATCATTGATCAACTGGAAGTGAATTGGATCTTCTTTATGTTGAAGATATCCACTTCAAACAGAATATGTCTTCATACAGTGTTATTGTTGAAGTGTATAGTGATCTCCTGGTTCTGCTCATTTCATTCATCATCAGTTCATGCAAGTCTCTCCAAACCTCTCTATATTCATCCTGCTGGTCATTTCTTACAGAGCAATACTATTCCATGACATTCATATACCATAATTTACCCAACCATTCTCCAGTTGATAGACATCATTCATTTTTCAGTTTCTACCCACTACAAAAAAAGCTACCACAAATATTTTGGCACATACAGGTCCTTTTCCCTTCTTTAGTATTTCTTTGGGATATAAGCCCAGTAGTAGCACTACTGGATAAAAGAGTATGCAGAGTTTGATAACTTTTTGGGCATGGTTCCCAATTGCTCTCCAGAATGGCTGGATTCTTTCACAACTCCACCAACAATGCATTAGTGTCCCAGTTTTCCCACATCCCCTTCAACATTCATCATTATCTTTTCCTGTCATCTTAGCCAATCTGATAGGTGTGTAGTGGTTTCTCGGAGTTGTCCTAATTTGCATTTCTCTGATCAGTAGTGATTTGGAACACTCTTTCATATGAGTGGATATAGTTTCAATTTCATCATTTGAAAATTGTCTGTTCATATCCTTTGACCATTTATCAATTGGAGAATGGTTTGATTTCTTATAAATTAGAGTCAATTCTCTGTATATTTTGGAATGAGGCCTTTATCAGAACATTTAATTGTAAAAATATTTTCCCAATTTGTTATTTCCCTTCTAATCTTGTTTGCATTAGATATTTTTTTTTTGTGTATACAAAAGCTTTTTAATTTGATGTAATCAAAATCTTCTATTTTGTGATCAGTGATGATCTCTAGTTCTCCTTTGGTCTTAAATTCCTTTCTCCTCCACATGTCGGAGAGGTTCCTCTAGTCTATTTATGATCTCATTCGGTATGCCTAAATCATGGACCCAATTTGATCTTATCTTGGTAAAAGTTGTTAAGTATGGGTCCATATCTACTTTCTGCCATACTAATTTCCAGTTTTCCAAACAGTTTTTTTGAAATAATGAATTTGCATCCCAAATGTTGGTATCTTTGGGTTTGTCAAACACTACATTGCTATAGTTGTACCCTATTTTGTCCTGTCTACTTAATCTGTTCCACTGATCAACTAGTCTATTTCTTAACCAATTCCAAATGGTTTTGGTTACTGCTGCTTTATAATATAGCTTTAGATCAGGTACAGCTAGACCATCTTTATTTGATTTTTTTTTTCATTACTTCCCTCAAAATTCTACATCTTTTGTTCTTCCATATGGATTTTGTTATTATTTTTTCTAGGTCATTAAAATAGTTTTTGGAAGTCTGATTGACATAGCATTAAATAAATAGATTAGTTTAGGGACTATTGTCATCTTGATTATATTTGCTCGGCCTATCCAAGAGCACTTAATGTCTTTCCAATTGTATAAATCACACTTTATTTTTGTGGCAAGTGTTTTGTAATTTTGCTCATATAATTCCTGACTTTTTTTTTGGTAGATGGATTCCCAAATATTTTATACTCTCAACAGTTGTTTTAAATGCAATTTCTCTTTGTATCTCTTGCTGTTGCATTTTGTTGGTAATCTATAAAAATATGGAGGATTTATGTGGATTTATTTTGTATCCAGCAACTTTGCTAAAGTTGTGAATTATTTCTAATAACTTTTTATTAGAATCTCTGGTGTTCTCTATGTATACCATCATATAATCTGCAAAGAGTGATAGTTTGATTTTCTTATTACCTACTCTCATTTCTTTAATCTCTTTCTTGACTCTTATTGCCCAGGCTAGCATCTCTAATACAATATAGAATAATAATGGTGATAGTGGTCAACCTTGTTTCACTCCTGATGTTACTGGGAAAGGTTCCAGTTTATCTCTATTACATAATTATGCTTACTGATGGTCTTAAATATATGCTCCTGACTATTTTAAGGAATAGTCCATTTATTCCTAAATTCTCAAGTGTTTTTAGTAGGAATGGATGTTGTATTTTATCAAATGCTTTTTCTGCATCTATTGAGATGATCATATGTTGTTTTTTTTTTAATTTGATTATTAATGTGGTCAATTATATTAATAGTTTTCCGAATATTCAACCAGCCCGGCATTCCTGATATAAATCGTACTTGACCACAGTGTATTATCCTTGGGATGATTTTCTGAAATCTTTTTGCTAATATTTTATTTAAGATTTTAGCATCAATATTCATTAAGGAGATTAATCTATAGTTTTCTTTCTCACTTTTCAACCTACCTGGTTTAGGTATCAGTACCATGTCTGTGTCATAAAAGGAGTTTGGTAAAACTCCTTTCTCTCCTATTTTTTCAAATAGTTTATATAACATTAGGGTTGATCGTTCTTTAAATGTTTGGTAGAATTCACATGTAAATCCATCTGGTCCTCGGGAATTTTTCCTGGGCAGTTGATTAATAGCTTGTTCTATTTCTTTTTCTGAAATTGGACTACTTAAGCAGTTTACCTCCTCCTCTGTTTCTCTAGGAAGCCTATATTTTTGGAGATAGTCATTCATTTCACTTAATTTATTGGCATAAAACTGGGCAAAGTAACTCCTTTTTATTTCTCTAATTTCTTCTTCACTGGTGGAAAAATCCCCCTTTTCATTTTTAAGACTCACAATTTGATTTTCCTCTTTCCTTTTTCTGATCAGATTTACCAAAGGTTTATCTATTTTATTGGCTTTTTCATAAAACCAATTCTTAATTTTAATTATTAATTCAATAGTTATTTTGTTTTGTTTTGTTTTGTTTTTACTTTCACTATTATTGATTTCTCCTTTTAATTTTAGAATTTCAAGTTTAATTTTTGGTTAGGGGTTTTTAATTTGCTCTTTTTCTAGCTTTTTAAGTTGGAAGACCAATTTGTTGATCTTCTCTTTCTCTATTTTATTCAAGTAAGCATCTAAAGATATAAAATTTTCCCTAATTACCAAGTTAGCTGTATCCCACAAATTTTGGTATGATGTCTCATTATTGTCATTATCTTGGGTGACATTATTAATTGTTTTTATAATTTTCTGTTTCACTCAGTCATTCTTTAAGATGAGATTATTTAGTTTCCAATAACTTTTTTGGTCTATCTGCCCCTAACCTCTTGTTGAATGTAGTTTTTATTGCATTGTGATCTGAGAAGAAGGCATTTACTATTTCTGCCTACCTGCATTTAATTTTGAGATCTTTATGTCCCAATATATGGTCAATTTTTGTATAGGATCCATGAACTGCTGAGAAGAAAGTATACTCCTTTCTATTACCATTCAGTTTTCTCCAAAGATCTATCAAACCTAATTTTTCTATTGTTCTATTTACCTCTTTAATTTCTTTCTAATTTGCTTTATCTAATTCTGACACTGTGAGGTTGAGATCTCCCACTATTATAGTTTTGCTGCCTATTTCTTCTTGCAACTCTCTTAACTTCTCCTTTAGGAAGTTAGATGCTATACCACTTGGTGCATGTATGTTTAGTAGTGATATGGCTTGCTTGATCTGAGATAAGGATGGCTACCCCTGTTTTTTGTTTTGTTTTGTTTTGTTTTTTACTTTACCTGAAGCAAAATAGATTCTGCTCCAATCTTTTACCTTTATTCTCTATGTATCTCCCCACTTTAAATGTGTTTCCTGTAAACACCATATTGTAGGGTTCTGACTTTTGATCCAGTCTCCTATCTGTCTCTGCTTAATGGGAGAGTTCATCCCATTCCCATTTACAGTTAAAATGACTAATTCTGTATTTCCTGCCATCATATTATGCCCCTGATTATGCTTTTTTTTTCCCCTTGTCCCCTCTGAACCACTTCTCCATTATGAAATTTATGGACCCCACTTGTGATGTGCAGCCCTCCCTTTTTAGTATCACTCCCCCCTCCTTTTAAGTTCCTTTCCCCTTTCTTATACCCTTCCCTTATTCCTCTTTCCCTTTTCCTTTTTTGTCTTCTCCATTATAATGAGGTGAGAGAGGATTCTCTGAAAAACAAATATGTCAATTATTTACTCTTTTAGCCTACTCTGATGAGAGTAATATTCACACAATATTTCCCCCTCTCTAAATTCCCTCAGATGTTGTAAATTTTCTATGCCTCTTCCTGGGATGTAGTTTCCCTCTTTTTATCTCTCCTTTCCCTTTTTCTGATACTATCCCCTTCCTTTACTACTTCCATTTGTTATGTTATATTAGTGAAATCTAATTAGTCATGTGGACTTTCTGTATATCTGTATATCCACAACTGAGATACAATTCTCAAGAGTCCTTTTTACCTTTTTCTTCTCTTGAGTCTTGTGGATTTAGATCAAATTTTTTGTTTAAGTCTGTTTTTTTCGTAGAAACAAATGGAATTCCTCTGTTTCATTAAATGTACAACTTCTTCCATGGAAGAAAATGCTAAACTTAGCTGGGTAGTTTATTTTTGGTTGCAGTCCTAGTTCTTTTGCCTTTTGGAATATCAGGTTCCAGGTTCCTCAGTCCTTTAATGTGGAGGCAGCCAGATCTTGAGTGACCCTTATTATGGCACCTTGATATTTAAATTGTTTTTTTTTTTCCTAGCTGCTTGCAATATTTTTTCCTTTGTTTGATAGTTCTGCAGCTTAGCCACAGTATTCGGTGGAGTTCTTTTTTTAGGGTCTTTTTAAGAAGGTGTTTGATGAATTCTTTCAATGCCTATTTTCCCTTCTTTTTCTATTATCTCTGGACAGTTCTCTTTGATGATTTCCTGTAAAATAGAATCTAGGCTCTTTTTTTCATCATAATTTTAGGGAAGTCCAATGATCCTCAAATTATCTCTCCTAGATCTATTTTCCAGGTCTATAGATTTTTCCAGTAAATATTTGATTTTATTCTCCCGCTTTCAATTTTTTTTTGTTTTGTTTGACTGATTTTTCATTACTCAATGAATCATTCCTTTCTATTTCTTTAGTCCTGATTTTTAATGAGTTACTTTATTCATTCACATTTTTAGTTCTTTTTGTATATGACTAAATGAGTTTTAAATGAATTATTTTGCACTGTTTATTTTTTTTTTCCATTTCACAATTTTTTTTAGTGAATTATTTTCTTTTTCCAAATCACAAATCCTACTTTCTTAGGAATTTTTTATCTTTTCCAATTCAGAAATCCTACTTTCCTGTGATTTTTTAACCTTTTCTAATTCACAAGTTTTGTTTCCCTGCATCTCCTATGAATTCTTTATTTTTCCCAACACAAATTTCAGAATGTTGTTATTCTCTATCATAGCTTCTCTTTTTCTCATAGCTCCCTCCACTCCCTCCCCTAGATGACAGGCAATCCCAAATATATTAAATGTGCTATAGTATAACCTAGATACAATATATGTGTGTAAATACCATTTTCTTGTTGCACATTAAGTATTAGATTCTGAAGGTATAAGTAACCTGGGGAGATAGATCGTAGTGCTAACAATTTAAATTCACTTGCCAGTGTTCCTTCTCTGGTTATTTCTGTCCATAATTTATCAACTGGAAGTGAGTTGGATCTTCTTTATGCTGAAGAGATCCACTTCTATCAGAATACCTCTTCATACAGCATTGAAGTGTATAAAAATCTTCTGCTTCTATTCATTTCACTCAGCATCAGTTGATGTAAGTCTCTCCAAGCCTCTCTGTATTCCTCCTGCTGGTCATTTCTTACAGAGAAAATAATATTCCATAACCTTCATATACCATGATTTACACAACCATTCTCCAATTGATGGACATCCATTCATCTTCCAGTTTCTAGCTACTACAAAAAGAGCTGCCACAAACATTTTGGCACATACAGGTCCCTTTCCTCTCTTTAGTATTTCTTTGGGATATAAGCCCAATAGCAGCAATGCTGGGTCAAAGGGTATGCACAGTCTGATAACTTTTTGGGCATAGTTCCAAATTGCTCTCCAGAATGGCTGGATTCTTTCACAACTCCACCAACAATGTATCAGTGTCCCAGTTTTCCCACATCCCCTCCAACATTCATCATTATTTGTTCCTGTCATCTTAGCCAATCTGACAGGTGTGTAGTGGTATCTCAGAGTTGTCTTAATTTGCATTTCTCTGATCAGTAGTGATTTGGAACACTTTCATATGAGTGGATAGAGATTCAATTTCATCCTCTGAGAACTGTCTATTCATATCCTTTGACCATTTCTCAATTGGAGAACGATTTGATTTCTTATAAAGTAGGGTCAGTTCTCTATATATTTTGGAAATGAGAACTTTGTCAGAACCTTTAACTTTAAAAATATTTTCCCAATTTGTTACTTCCCTTCTAATCTTGTTTGCATTAGTATTGTTTGTACAGAAACTTTTTAATTTGATGTAATCAAAATCTTCTATTTTGTGATCAATAATGATCTCTAGTTTTCCTCTGGTCATAAATTCCTTCCTCCTCCACAGGTCTGAGAGGTAGACTATCCTCTGTTCCTCTAATCTATTTATTATCTCATTCTTTATGCCTAAGTCATGAACCCATTTTGATCTTATCTTGTTATATGGTGTTAAGTGTGGATCCATATCTAATTTTTGCCATACTAATTTCCAGTTTTCCCAACAGTTTTTTCCAAATAATGAATTTTTAATCCTAATGCTGGTATCTTTGAGTTTGTCAAAGATGAGATTGCTATAGATGTACTCTTTTTTGTCCTTTGTACCTAATCTGTTCCATTGATCTACCGTTCTATTTCTTAGCCAATACCAAATGGTTTTGGTGACTGCTGCTATATAATATAGCTTTAGATTAGGTACACTTAGACCACCTTCCTCTGACTTTTTTTTTTTCATTAGTTCCCTTGCAATTCTCGACCTTTTATTCTTCCATATGAATTTTGTTGTTATTTTTTCTAGGTCATTAAAATAGTTTCTTGGGAGTCTGATTGGTATAGCACTAAATAAATAGATTATTTTGGGGAGTATTGTCATCTTTATTATATTCGCTCGGCCTATCCAAGAGCACTGAATGTCTTTCCAATTATTTAAATCGGACTTTATTTTTGTGGCAAGTGTTTTGTAATTTTTCTCATATAATTCCTGACTATTCTCTGGTAGATGGATTCCCAAATAACTTTCTACTCTCAACATTTGTTTGGAATGGAATTTTTCTTTGTATCTCTTCCTTTTGCATTTTGTTGGTGATATATAAAAATGCTGAGGATTTATGTGGATTTATTTTGTATCCTACCACTTTGATAAAATTCTGAATTATTTCTAATAGCTTTTTAGCAGACTCTTTGGTGTTCTCTAAGTATACCATCATGTCATCTGCAAAGAATGATACTTTGATTTCCTCATTTCCTACTCTAATTCCTTGAATCTCTTTCTCGACTCTTATTGCTAAGGCTAGCATTTCTAAGTACTATATTGAGTAGTAATGGTGATAGTGGGCAACCTTGTTTCACTCCTGATCTTACTGGGAGAGGTTGCAGTTTGTTTCTATTGCATATTATGCTGACTGACTGTTGTAAATATATGGTCCTGATTATTCTAAGGAATAGTCCATTTATTCCCATACTCTCAAGAGTTTTTAGTAGGAATGGATGTTGGATTTTGTCAAATGCTTTTTCTGCATTTATTGAGATGATCATATGGTTTTTATTAATTTGATTATTAATATGGTCAATTATAGTAATAGTTTTCCTAATATTAAACCAGCCCTGCATCCCTGGTTTTAGCATCAACATTCATTAAGGAAATTGGTCTATAATTTTCTTTCTCAGTTTTCTATCGACCTGGTTTAGGTATCAGTACCATGTCTGTGTCATAAAAAGAATTTTGTAGGACTCCTTCATCCCCTATTTTTTCATTAGTGGAAAGATTCCCCTTTTCATTTGTAAGACTAACAATTTGATTTTCCTCTTTCTTTCTTCTGATCAGATTTACCAAAGGTTTATCTAATTTATTGGCTTTTTCATAAAATAACTCTTGGTTTTATTTATTAATTCAATAGTTTTTACTTTCAATATTATTTATTTCTCCTTTTAATTTTTGTATTTCAAGTTTAATTTTTGGTTGGGGGTTTTTAATTTGGTCTTTTTCTAGCTCTTTAAGTTGCAGGCCCAATTCGTTAATCTTCTCTTTCTCTATTTTCTTCAAATAAGCCTCCAAAGATATAAAATTTCTCCTTATTACCACTTTAGCTGTATCCCACAGATTTTGGTATGATGTCTCATCATTGTCATTATCTTGGCTGAAATTATTAATTGTTTCTATAATTTGCTGTTTCACCCAGTCATTCTTTATGATGAGATTATTCATTTTCCAATTACTTTTTGGTCTATTTACCCCTAACTTCTTCCTGAATGTAGCTTTTATTGCATTGTTATCTGAGAAGCTGTGAGGGCGCTGTGTGTCCTAGCGACTTCCCTGAGGTTTGAGACAGAACAGTACAGGCGACACAAAGCCCAGCCAATGCGTTCCTCTGTGGGGCGTGGATGTCAGCAGCTGATGTGAAAAGCCGCTGCACTCAAACTGGAAGTGTCTGCCCTGAAACCATGGTCCCTATTTCAAAGGTTCTGATTCTCTGGCATTTCTGTGTTTGAGTTCCACAGCCTCCAGCTGAGCAAGGCACTATTTGTTACCTTGGCCTGTGTCCGCCAGCTTTTCAATCTCTTAACTACCCCCAGGTGAAAGCCCGACAGCCTAAGTTGGCCACACCCACAGTGCCGAGATCTGCTGAGTCACTTTCAGATTGGGGTGGTTCTAGTATCTGGCTTATATTTTAAAGTGGCTTGATTTCTCTTCTGAACTGCTGTTTTATAAGCAGAGAAGAGCTAACAGCCTGTGCCAGATTCTTCTATCACAGTGGCTTCTCTGATCCCAGAGCCCTCCCCAGCGCGATTGGCGCAGTGCGCCACCACCCAACCCTCTATGCTGGCCTTTCTTCTTCCTCCCCTGGGAACTGACCTTTTCTGTTGAAACTCCAGTTTCTCTTCAGCTGGTAAGTCGTGCTTCCAGTCCTTGTGGTTTCTATCAGTCCAGCGCTACTTTTGAGGCTGTTTTAACTAATTGGTATTGAGGGAAGAAGGGAGCTCACAGGATTGCGAGTATCTTCTCCGCCATCTTGGCTCCGCCTCCCATACTGTTAGTTTTAGATAAATACTGCTTATTATTTTAAGGAATGTTTCCTTTATCCCTGTAGTCTCTACAGGGATTTTTTAATAAGAATGGGTAATGTATTTTGCCAAAAGCTTTTTCCGCATCTTTTGAAATTACCATATGATTTATTTTGTTTTCCTTGTTTATATGGTCAAGTATGGTAATAATTTTCCAATATTGATGATGCACTATCATGTGGATAAATTGCTGTAATCTCTTTGCAATTGTTTTATTTAACAATTTTACATCAATATTTATTATGGGATTGGTCTGTAATTTTCTTTGTGTCTTTGTTGTTCTTCCTGGGTTTGGTATCAATACTCTCAATGTTTACAAATACTTTATATTTAAATGTTTGGTAGAATTCATCTGTAAATTTATCTGGACCTTGATATTTTTTCTTAAGGAGGTCATTGATGCCTGTTTAATTTCTTTTTTTTTTTCTTTTCTAAAATACAATTAAGTAAGTAATTTATTTCCTCTCCTATTAATCTGGGCAATTAATATTTTGTAAATATTCATCCATTTCAGTCAGATTATCAAACTTGCTATCATGAAGAAAATTCCTTTGTCTTTGGTGGTAAGTTTACCCTTTTCATTTTTGATGCTGATGATGTGTTTTTCTTTTTCCTTTCCTTTCTTCAGTCAAATTAACTAAATATTTATCTAGGTTATTGTTGTTTCTTCATAAAAGTTACTCTTTGTTTTATTTATTTTTCTTATGTTTCTCAGTTTTTTTTCTGAGTTATTCCTTACTTTTTTTTTCAAGTTTCTTTGTTTTATTTGTTTTGATTTTAATAATATATACTTTGAGATTCAGAATTTCTAATGTGTATTTAATTGGGGAGGTTTAAATTTGTTCTTTGTCTAGCTTTTTTTTTGGGGGGGGTTGCATGCTCAATTCATTTATTTCCTTTTTCTCTCTTTTATTCATGGTGCTATTTAGAGATATAGAATTTCCCCTAATAACTCCTTTGGCTGCATCTGATAGGTTTTGTTATGTTATCTCATTATTGTTTTCTCTTGGATGAAATTAGGGGTTATTTCTGTGATTTGTTGTTTGATTCATTCTTTAAAATTATATTATTTAATTTCCAATTATTTTATAGTTATCTTTCCTTGGACCTTTATTGAATATAATTTTATTACAATGTAGTCTTAAAAGAAAGTATTTATTATTTCTGCTTTTCTTCATTTGATTGTGAGTTTTTATGCCTAATATATGCTCAATTTTTGCATAGGTATCATATACTGGCAGGGAAAAGTATATTACTTTTTTCCATTTTTGATTTTCTTCAGAAGTCTATCATACCTAGATTTTTTGAGGATTCTGTTAATTTCATTAGTTTATTTCTCGTGTAGTTTGTAGTTAGTTTTGTATAATTCTGAGAGAGGAAATTTGAGGTCTCCTACTAGTATAGTTTTGCTGTCTATTTCTTTCTGTAAATTGCTTAAAATCTTCTCTAGGAATCTGGTTACCATTTGATGCATATACATTTAGTATCATTACTACTTTGTTGTTTACTCTATCTTTTATGAAGGTGTATTTTCCTTTCTTATCTTTTAATAAAATATATTTTACTTTTTGCTTTATATTAGATCATAATTGCTATCCCTGCTTTTTTTTTTTTTTGTTATGTCAGCTGAAGCATAATAAATTCTGTTGCAGTCATTTACCTTTATTCTGTATGTGTCTCTATCAAATGTTTTTTCTTGTAAACAACATATTGTAGGATTCTCTTTTTGAATTCACTCTGCTATTCATTTCTGTTATATGTTAGAGTTCAAACAATTTACATGCATAGTTGTGATTACCAGTTCTGTATTTCCTTCCATCCTATTTTCTCCCCTGTATATATTTTGTTGCCTTTCCACCTTGTTTTATTTTACCCTCTTCACCTATTTAGTAGCATTTTTTACTCTCCCCTCCCACTATCTTGAATTCTAACCACTTTTATAGTTTTCCCTTATATTTTCCCCTAGTATGTCTGCTCTCCTTTTTATGCTGTCTTGTCCTTTTCTTTTTTTTAAATTAATTTTATAATTATAACTTTTTTTGACAGTACATATCCTTTACACTCCCTTCTGTTCTGAATTTTCCTCTCCTTCCCTCAACCCCCTCCCCTAGATGGCAGTCATTCCCATACATATTAAATATGTTATACTATATCCTAGATACAATATATATGTGCAGAAACAATTTTTTTGTTGTTGTTGCACAGGAGGAATTGAATTCAGAAGGTAAAAACAACCTGGGAAGAAAAACAAAAATGCAAACAGTTTAAACTCATTTCCCAGTGTTCCTTCTCTGGGTATAGCTGATTTGTCCATCATTGATCAGTTGGTTCTGAGTTAGATGTTCTCTTTATTGAAGATATCCATTTCCATCAGAATACATCCTCATACAGTATTGTTGTTGAAATGTATAATGACCTCCTGGTTCTGCTCATTTCACTCATGTAAGTCTCTCCAAACCTCTCTGTATTCATCTTGTTGTTGGTCATTTTCTTGCCCTTTTCTTTCCTCTTTCTCCTCCTATTTCTTTGTAGAGTTAGATAAATTTTAGTTCCCAGCTGAATATAAATTTAGATGATCACACCCTCCCTGACTTCTCAGGAATGGAATTGAAAACAAAGAAAAGGAGGTGATCATGCTCCCCCCCCCCCGACTTCTTAGGAAGGGAGATGAAAGCACTAAAAAGGAGATAATCGCACCCTCCCTGACATCTCAGGAAGGAAGATGAATAGCACCAAAGTGAAGTGGGGATTGCTAGTGGGTTTCTAGGCTGAAGGATCTTATTACAGACAGGTATGCACAAACCCATCAGCATGGGAGGTATTACACAAGCACAAAGCAATAATGCACAGGCTATTAATGATGACTCTCCCCATAGTCAGTGCAGTCTCGATGAGGTATAATAAACATGAATTATACCTGCAAGTAGTGATATAACAAATAATATAAATAAACATTATCTTGTAAAAGATTTCCAGAAGTCCTAGAAGGAGGGTATGTAAACATCAGTCACACATAGGCCTTCTTCAGCAACCAAGAAACAGTTCAAAACTAAACTATTGTCCATTTCTTCACATATAAGGGAATCCAATGATCACCATACATTTTTGAAATCCTGCAACAGTATTTTTATATGTTACAGAATCCAGGTTTTGAAGTCCTGTAACAGTCTTATGATGCCTCAGAGAATCCAATGATTCCTGAGGACTTTCAAGTCCTACAATAGTCTTATCATGTCTCGGAGAATCCAATGATTCCTGAGGGTTTTCAAGTCCTACAATAGTCTTATCATGTCTCAGAGAATCCAATGATTCCTGAGGGTTTTCAAGTCCTATAACAGTTTTATCATGTCACAGAGAATCCAATGAGCTTCTTCTCTTGTTATTCCAAATAGTAAACACAAAGCTTGGGCAGCCTGATGATATTTAAAATGAGATTTTTGGGCTTCTTGAAATAAAGGAGTATTGGCCAATATGGTTAGAAGGCTATCTGCCTTTGAATTACCATCAAAAATAGGACCTGGAAGTCCACTAGGGGAGTGGACATGCAAAATATAAATCTTACCTGGATGTTTTCTCACTTGCACCTGAAGTTCCTTAAAGAGTTAATATATATTGGAGGCTAAAAATTTTATTTGGGCAATTCTTTGTACCATACCTACTGAATAGGCCGAATCAGATATTATATTTATGTCTCCCAGATAATAAGTAAGATCTAGAATGATTGCATACAATTCATTCTGATGAGTGGATGGAAAAAAGAATTCTGATTACTCTCTTTATAGTTAAGTCACAAGAGTATACAGCACAAATATTATGTTTGGATGCATCTGTAAAGATGGTCCTTTAAGAGGAACTTTAGTAACCTTTTCTTCAAGAATCCATCGCCAATTATGTAACAGTCTGATTATCTTTAATGGAGACCTGTGTGTAAAATTTGGAGCCATGGCTAATAAAATTTGCACTCTGGGATGGTTTCACAGCACACATTAACTTGTGCATGAATACAAAAGGTATATATCTTGTCAGGCCTTATCCCAGATAATTTTAGTGCTCACTTAATGCCCTTTAATAAAGTTCTAGCCATAAACACTGGGTAAGGAATAAGGCTTTGTTCTGGTTCTGAGGGAGGACTTCAGTGGAAGTAGGGCGCTTGGTCCACACAGCCCACTTCGGATGCTAAAATGTTGGGACCCTGGATCTTTTAGAATCAGCCTGAGTCAGGATAATTAAAAGTCTTTCTCCTGGTAGTGGACGGAGAGGAAGGAGGTGTGGAGATCTCTAGATCTAAACCCTGACTGTCACTGCAAAAGACCAAGAATAAAGACCAGAGTTAAATAAAAAAAAAATGATCTCCAAATACAGAACTCAAGAGAAGTATACAAAGGAAAAAAAAATGAGAGAGCTCTTCAGAACTATATATGTATGATAGGTATACTTAGAGATTGTGAGTATATTTTGATTATATGTGTATATGTATATGTATATATATTCTCTCCAAATCTGATGATAGTTAAGAGTCACACAATGTTCATCTCCCTCCCTTCTTTTCCTCAATTATAATACTTCTTCTTTGCCTTTTTGTGAGATGTACTTTCCCTCATTTTCCCTTCATTTTCCTCTTTTTACTGTACAATCTCCTTTCCACTTTTAGTTTCTTTTTCATATTATCACAATATAATCAAAATATACTCACAATCTCTAAGTATACCTATCATACATATATAGTTCTGAAGAGCTCTCTCATTTTTTTCCTTTTTATACTTCTCTTGAGTTCTGTATTTGGAGATCATTTTTTTTAATTTAACTCTGGTCTTTTCTGCAGAAATAAATGAAATTTGCTAGTAACATTGAATGTCCATCTTCTTTCCTGAAAGATAATGCCCATTTTAGCTGGATAGTTGATTCTTGGCTGCAATACAAGTTCCTTCATCTTTTGCAATATCAGATTCCAGGCCCCTTTGATCCTTTAAGGTAAAAATTGCTAGGTCCTGGATAATCTTAATTATGGCTCCTCAATATTTGAATTGTTTCATTCTGGCTATATTTTTGCAATATTTTTCCTCGATCTGATTATTCTAAAATTAGCTATGATGTTCCTTTGAGTTTTCATTTTGCGGGGCTCTTTCAGGAAGTAATCAGTAAATTCTTTCAATTACTATTTTATATTCTGATTCTGGGACATGAGGGCAGTTTTCCTTGATGATTTCCTGAAACATAACATCTAAGCTCTTTTTTTCATCTTTTTTTTTTTCCCCAGAAAGTCCAATAATCTTTAGATTATCTCTCCTAAATCTATTTCCCAAGTCAGTTGTTTTTTCAGTGAGGTATTTTACTTTTTCTTCCATTTTCTTAATTTTTGCTTTTGTTTGAATGAGTCTTGATGTCTTACTGAGTCATTCATTTCAATTAGTTCAATTTTAATTTTCAGTGAACTATTTTCTTTTTACCTTTTTTAGTTCCTTTTATATTTAATCAATTGAATTTTTAAATGAGTTGTTTTTTCCATTGCAGTTTTTTTTTTCTATTTCACAAATTCTGTTTTTCAATGAGGTAGTTTCTTTTTCATATTTATTTTGTAAGAAGTTATATGCTTTTCAAATTTCACCATATCTATTTTAAAAGAGTTTTCTTCAGATAATTTCTCTTTTACCTTTTTCATACACTCTTGCAAAGATCTTGTTTCCTTTCCCCATTTTTTTCTAATTCTCTTTTAAGATCTTTTTAAAGTTCTTCCAAGGAGCCTTGTGAAATGGAGACTAACACATATTACCCTTTGGGGCTTTATTTGGAGCTGGTATGCCTTTAGGAATCCCAGGTTTTGAGGTCTGTTCTTCTCTTTCACCAAGCTATCTATGATCAGAGTTCTTTTGCATTTTTACTCAGTTTTAAAGGATGAGGCTTGCTCTTGCGAGAAAGGAGTAATAGCTGCTTTAGTTTACCCTTGAACCAGTGTTTCTGACTGACAGGTTTCTGACCAGTGCTGAACAATCATGGCCAGCTGCTGTATTCTTCTGGGGCTCAGTGGCTACAATTTGTCTTTTGTATTGTTTTTGGGTTTCTCAAAGTAAATTTGCTAAGTCACCAGCTTGTAAACAGGACAGACTAGACTTAGAGCCTCACAGTAGATTCTTATGGCAGATGCTCTAATATTCTTTCTTGCTCCCCATCACAGCTCCTTGCAATGTGCTTCCTGTGATGTAATGTGGCCTCAGCAGCTTCTCTTCCTGACGATTTAAACAGACCTGTTTTGAAGTACATGCAAATTATGAAATATCCAAATATCTGTTTGGTTCCATCACTCTAAAACCAGTCCAGAGGCTTAATCTGCTGTTGATTTGAGTAAAGGTTGAAAGAGGTTACATAAAGCCGTTACTACTCTCTTCCTTTTTAACTCTTCCCTACCTCAAAATATTATTAAACTGAATAAAAATTCCTGAAAGGTCCAAACCTGCCAAATGTTCTCATATATTCAGCCTTCAACCCACAAGATTCTAGCCTTTACTCTTTTCCTTTCATATTTATACTTTGCTTTCTCTCTGAATACAAAATTGGTAAGATTCTGACCTTGTGTTTTTGCTACCAGAGAATACTTACCTTCCTTTTTCTGCTCATACACATAACTCATTATAAATTTATTATGTGTACCAAAAAGCTACATATTTATTAAATTAGCAGAAATAAATTATTACTATTACACATTCAAGTGATATAATTTTATTTTTTTTTTAATTTCTTAGACTTGCTTTCCTTTATTTACATTATTATGGACAAGTTAGGGCCTTGGATTTTGGAAAAGGATGGGTTGAGTACTGTCTATTAGATAAACACAATTAATAACATAATCAAAGAGTCAGACAACATTCTTTAGTAGTGTAATATTAGATTAATCCATTGCTTAATAATAGCAAATAGACAAATGATACTTATCAGCATCATTATAATTACGAAAAATTTTCCTGTGTTTTAAATTTTATTTGAATAAAACCACAATAGCCTTTTCATATGCTTCATAGCATTATATCTACAAGGATGTGAAATGACATCTTATAGACCAATCCCTCTTTTTATAGCTGATATTCAGACTGATTATGCAATAGTCCAAATTACATACATATTGAGTGAGAACCAGAATTTGAACCCATTTTCTTTCAACAAGAAATCAATTTACATTTTAAGAATTGACTCCAACATTAAACTGAGTTACATATTTTTTAAGATTAATTATTTGTAAAAAAAATAAATGAAGGGTATGTTTTACATATTACAATTATTATAAATGAAATATTTTAATAATTTTGAAAGCATATATGTGGCTAAGTGTTAAACTCAACTGATGATAAAACTATGTTTAATACATAAAGGAATCTAGGATATAAACACTGCTATTAATTTTTTCACTAGATTAAAATCATTAAAATTCTAACTCTATATTTTTATCTTTCAAATATAATGCTTGTATTTCATCTATAACAAAAATAAATTAGAACTACTTATGGGGGAAAGGAACGAATGGAAGGTTGTTCTATTTTGCCTCTGTAATTTTATAAAATCTTTTATATGAAAAAGGTAGATATGTGTTCTATTTTTTTAATTTTCTACAGTATTGTTAGGATTACTAGGTGATAACTCAGGTTGTCTGGACAAGGACAAGGTGAGAATTCAGGTTGTCTGGACAATTACAAGGTGAGAACTCAGGTTGACTTGATAAGAGGAGCAAGCTCATTGGTTGGAGTACTTCTTCCCAGAAGTCCTTACATTATCCCACGCCCATTCTCTGGGAGGATAAAAGAGGACACCATTCCAGAGTTAGGAGAAGACTCTGCACTACATCAGGCTTGACGGGGCTCTCTGCAGGAAGGGAAGTCACTTCTCTGGACAAGAGTTAACAGCAACTGCCTGGAGACAACAGTTCACTACAGGAAGAACAATCTGTCCAAGAGATTTGAGTTGACACAGCAGATCTCTTCCCAGAGAGCAATCAGCAGCATCTGGAGACAAGAGCGTGCTACATTTGGCGCCCAACATGGGGCCAGGATTTTTCCTTATTCTGACAAGGACTTATTCTAGTCCAGACCATCACAATTTGGCGCCCGAACAGGGACATGAACCCTGGACCCTCAGATATATTGGACAGAAGCTGTGACAGCTGACCGACCTATGCTTACTATTTATATAAATGGAATACCATTTGAAGGATTGGTAGACATGGGTGCAGATCGTACAGTTATTAGAGGTGCCAATTGGCCCGATCACTGGCCAAAGATTAAAGCAGACACCTACATGACTGGGGTAGGAGGATCAATAGCAACAGAAGTTAGTGCTAGGCCTTTGAGATGGATATTTGAAGGAGAAACAGGAGTTTTTACTCCTTTTGTGGTTGAAAAAATCCCCATCAATCTGTGGTGAAGAGACATTTTACAGCAGATAGGATTACAAATAAGCACTTCGGCGTTTTAGGCAGGGCTGCTGTTGAAGGCCTACCTGCACTTTCACCAGTTCCTATTCAGTGAAAGACTGATTCACCAGTGTGGGTAGAACAGTGGCCCTTAAGAAGTGATAAAATTCAGGCCTTATTATACATAGTGCAAGAACAACTTGACCAAGGACACTTGCGGCCTTCTCTAAGTCCTTGGAATTCCCCAGTATTTGTGGTGAAAAAGAAATCTGGAAAATGGAAGATGTTAACTGATCTAAGAAGAGTAAATGAACAGATGGAAACTATGGGAACTCTTCAGCCTGGACTTCCATCTCCTACTTAGTTGCCAAGAGAATGGCCTCTATGGGTTATAGGCATTAAGGATTGTTTTTATTCTATCCCTCTAGATAAGGAGGATATGAAAAGATTTGCTTTTTCAGTGCCTAGTGTTAATTTGGCTGAGCCTTATAAAAGATATGAATGGACGGTTTTGCCACAAGGAATAAAAAACAGCCCTACTATGTGCCAAATGTATGTTGCTGCTGCTCTTGCTCCAGTAAGAAAAGCATTTCCAAAAGTAATATTGTTACATTATATGGATGACATTTTGGGATGTGCACCTGAGGAACAAATGTTAGAAGCATGTCTACAAAAGACCATGGAAACACTAAAGTACTACAAACTGCATATAGCTACAGAAAAAAATTCAAATACATGCTCCTTTTCAATATTTAGGATATGAAGTATATCCTAAGACACTCACAGTACAAAAGCTTTCTTTAAGAACAGAGAAGTTGAACACCTTAAATGACTTTCAAAAATTAATAGGAGATATCCAATGGATGTGTCCAGTGTTAGGCTTAACTACCAATCAACTACAACCTCTATATGACATTTTAAGGGGAGACAGTGCTTTAAATTCACCACGCCAGCTTACAAAAGAAGCACAAGAGGCTTTGAGAGAAGTTGAACTGGCTTTATCCAATGTGGTTGAAAGAGTCACTCAAAAACCCTTGGAAATATCAGTTTTTGCTATAAAAGAGGCACCCACAGCAGTCCTTCATCAAGGAGACAGTGTGATTGAGTGGGTGAACCTCCCAGCACAACCAGAACAAAGCCTTCCTCCTTACCCAGTGCTTGTGGCTAGGATTTTATTAAAGGCTATTAAGAGAGTAACACAATTATCTGGAATAAGTCCTGAAAAAAATATACACATTCTATACCAACGCACAAATTAATGTATGCTGTGAGACCATCCCAGAATGGCAAATTTTATTGGCCACCGCTCCAAATTTTGCGCATGGGTCTCCATTAAAGCTAACCCGGCTACTACATAATTGGCGATGAATATTTGAAGAAAATGTTTCTAAGGTTCCTCTTAAAGGACCAACAATCTTTACAGATGCCTCCAAAGAAAATATTTGTGCTGTATACTCTCATGATTTAACCATAAAGAGAGTAGTCAGGACTCCTTTTCAGTCCACTCAACAGAATGAATTATTTGCTATCATGCTAGCTCTTATTACCCAAGAGACATAAATATAATTACTGATTCAGCTTATTCAGTAGGTGTAGTACAAAGAATTACCACAGCCCAAATAAAATTTGCAGCCTCTAATATTTATCAGCTCTTTAAGGAACTTCAAGAGCAAGTGAGAAAACATCCAGGCAAGATTTATATCTTGCATGTCCACTCACATAGTGGACTTCCAGGTCCTATTTTTGATGGAAATTCAAAGGCAGATAGCCTTCTAACCATGTTAGCCAGTAGTCCTTTATTTCAGGAAGCACAAGAATCTCATTCTAAATATCATCAGGCTGCTCGAGCTTTACGTTTACAATTTGGAATCACAAGAGAGGAAGCTAGGAGCATAGTAAATAGCTGTACAGCTTGTCTTCCTTTCCACGCTCCTACACTCCCTCCAAGGAAGAATCCTCGTGGTTTGAGACCCAATGAAATCTGGCAAATGTATGTGACCCATTATAAATCTTTTGGTCGTCTTTCTTTTATCCATGTCGTGGTAGACACCTTTTCAGGATTCACATTTGCAGTGCCAGCAGCAAAAGAGACAGCCTGAGTGGTCACTGAATTCCTTATACAAGCATTTGCAATTATGGGTGTGCCACAGACAATAAAAACAGACAATGGACCTGCATATGCGTCCAAATATTTTACACACTTTTGTGCACAGTATAAGATTTTACATACCACAGGCATACCCTTTAATCCTCAAGGGCAGGCAATAGTAGAGAGAAGAAACAGAGACATTAAGACACTGCTCCAAAAACAAAAGAAAGAGGGAGCCACAGGTAGCCCTAGGGAACTTCTAAATTTAGTTCTCTATACCATTAATTTTCTAATTTTTCACAAAGATGCACTGGCTCCGGCAGACAGGTTTTATAACCCTCCAGAAGAGCAGTGTCCAGTGTGAGCAGCTCCACTGTCCTTGGATAATCTCCAGGTGATGTGGAGAGATCCAGAAAGTGGTGAATGGAAGGGACCAGATAGGTTAATTGCCTGGGGGAGAGGGTTTGCTTGTATTTCTTCAGCAGGAGAAGGAATCAGATGGGTGCCAACGAGGCGTATTCGCCTTGTCCATCAGAGAGAGAGAAAAAAAGAGAAAGACCTCAAAATAAAGGAGAAAATCTAAGAAACATCTGACACTGAAAGAGCATGGCTAATAAGAAGACTGTTAAAGAACTTTAAAAACCAGCAGGAATCATTGGACTTCCTAACACAAGATGAGACTAATGGACAATGGACTTATGGACATTTATAAATTTTTAATTTATGATTATTTCATCATGTTATTTGTTATATACTTCTAACATGTATTATGTTACTATGTGCTTATGTAATTTATGTAATTATGTGTAATACCTCCCATATTGATGGATTTATGTTTCAAGGTCATGACTATCCTATGTTCTAAATCAAAAGAAAGGGGGAGATGTTAGGATTACTAGGTGATAACTCAGGTTGTCTGGACAAGGACAAGGTGAGAATTCAGGTTGTCTGGACAATTACAAGGTGAGAACTCAGGTTGACTTGATAAGAGGAGCAAGCTCATTGGTTGGAGTACTTCTTCCCAGAAGTCCTTGCATTATCCCACGCCCATTCTCTGGGAGGATAAAAGAGGACACCACTCCAGAGTTAGGAGAAGACTCTGCACTACATCAGGCTTGACGGGGCTCTCTGCAGGAAGGGAAGTCACTTCTCTGGACAAGAGTTAACAGCAACTGCCTGGAGACAACAGTTCACTACAGGAAGAAGAATCTGTCCAAGAGATTTGAGTTGACACAGCAGATCTCTTCCCAGAGAGCGATCGGCAGCATCTAGAGACAAGAGCACGCTACACAGTATGAATGTTTTCATTGACTCTTTGATGCTCTGGGCATTGCATATGCCTTTCAATATATATATATATTTCTAGAAAGAAAAACAATATTTCGTTAGTTTTCATCAACACATAGCATTTGCTCTGTCATTCAATAAGCAGTTCAATGAGCATATCTACAATACATAACACATTATGTTATTCATTGCAGGAATAACAAAAATAGGTACCTGGTCCTTGATGTTAAAGAATTTACAGTCCAAAAGAAAGCAACTTACAAATGCAAACTAAAATATAATTTGAATATAATAACTGTTAAGTCCAAGCCTCAAGATTAGCCAGAGTCAGGATAAGTAAAAGTCTTTGGTCTTTAGAGGAAGAAGTGAAAGAAGCATGCAAACTGCCAGGAGTTTTGCCAAAGATCTCTTCTTGATTCTGGAGTCCAGAATCTCCACTCTTCTCCTCTTTGTCCTGCTGCCAAATGACTCTGGCCTGTCACACCCCACTCTCTAATCCTTGACTATGATTATCTTAACGCCAAACATTGAGCCAGCATCAACTGTGAGAAGAGCCATTTATCCAAACATATGCTTATAGAGTCATTGTCTCATATCAAATAGGTAATTAGTCTTATGTGCTCCATTGTCTGATTCAAGTACACATTTTCATAGTTTCAGTCCTTTATAGATAACTTTTAAAATAAAAAATTATAAAAATTTTCATATTTCCAAATTGTCTTAATGGAATAAATACAATTTTTTTTAGATTATAATGAATCTCTGATGTTAACATGTTATTTTTAACTGCAACATTTACATATGTGATAGAGACATTTATCTAATATGTAAGTATACATGGGCTTGCCTCAGTTTTCCTGAATCATAATTAAATGCCTACTAGTATATTCCTTCAAATTTAGCTATAACCTTACTTTCCAGAATAACAGACTAATCTCACATTGGTCCCTGTCATGCTTTTTGAATTATATTCAAACTAAGCATTTTATCATTTTATGTAGAAGACATTAATCAGTCATCCCCTAGCCTGAAATGTTCTTCTTTCTGACCTTGAACTCTAGGAAGTCATACTTGAATTCATAACCAATTCAAGTGCTACCGACCTTTAACAAAAGGCTTATCATTAATCCCCTTAGATATTAATGTATTTCTCAAAATTATTTTGTATTTATATTCCATCCTTGTTAACTGGATTATTCAAGTATGTGCTGTTACCTTTCCTCCTCTTTCCCAACCAACAGTAATTATAAATATGCCAGTTGATCTGCACTCTCATCAAATGTGCATATCTTCTAATCATGAAGAGAGCATATCCTCCCATAATTATACTATGTGGGGATGTTATACTATGCTGAAGATTCTCCTTAATTTTCTTAAAATTTTACAGGTAATATTATTAGCAACCTGCCTATTCATTGGGTTATCCTGCATTCTTGTTATATGAACATCTTATAATGAGAATGGTGACTTTGCTCATTTTTGTCTCACTTAAAATCCAGTCCCCTTGTATGTTATTATACCACCTTCCTAATGGCATCATTTTCTTTGACAATTAAGTTCAGCACATATTCTTTTGAGATTATTAAAGTTATGTAAAATAACTATGTTATAAGATTGTATAAGCCTAAAAGAGGAAAGTAAATTCTTTGATGGTACAGAAAATAATACTTTCTGCTGAGAGATCAGGGAATCTATTTTATAAGAAATGCAATTTATTAAATAGAAGTATAAAGTTTTTCTTAAAAATGAGAAGCCATATAATTATGCATTATGAAAAAGTTCCCCTTACATTATTTCTGAGAAGTAGTCATTTGCCTCTATTTGAACATATTCTGTGATAAGCAACTTGTTACCTTTCAAAATAGTATATTCTACTTTTTTTACACAGATTTAATTGTTAGGAATTTGGGGGGGCTAAATTACATCTCTTACTGAATTGTAAGA
The DNA here is from genome assembly GCF_048593235.1 of Sminthopsis crassicaudata. NCBI lineage: Eukaryota > Metazoa > Chordata > Mammalia > Dasyuromorphia > Dasyuridae > Sminthopsis > Sminthopsis crassicaudata. Next base: position 369,459,469 of record NC_133619.1, on the reverse strand, counting down.
GATAATGCGTACATATTTTTTACATACACAGTTGATCAATAAGTAGAGATGAAGAGAAAGTATAGAGAACATTTTGATAAAAAACAGAGATATAGAACAGTGTGTGATATAGTTTGGACCAAAATGATAGGACACAATAGACAATGTTGAGTCATGTTGGGTAAAACTGAATATGCAATGATTGAATATTTTGGAAGGATTAAGATGTTAAACAGGAAACTTGTGATTTATTCAGTCAGCATAGAAAATTGTTAATATAACTGAAAAAGAAAATTATTCAAAGTCCACTAAAATAATTGATCTGGAGAAATTTTACAAGGTACACTAGAATGAAGAGAAACACAGAGTGAGAAGACAAACTAATAGGTTATCAGAAAATCAGTTGTTCAAAAACTTTACTGAACATGATTAAATAAAACAGGTTGCTGGGAAGTAGTGAATCATCATCATCAATATCAACAACAACTAAATAGATAAAAAAAACATTTATTATATAGCAGTTGTATGTCAGAGACTGTTCTAAGTGCTATAGATAACATGACTAAGATAAATATATACACACAGACACATATATAACCTCATGCAACTTTGAATCTGAAAAATGAAGTAATAAGTATGAGAAGGAATTCAAAGACAATTTATTTGAACTATATTGTACATAGAATTGTACATAGAATTCATGCCAGATTTTGAGTGATTTGAATCCTAAATAGGTAAAATTATATTTAATTCTTGAAGTAATAGAGAACAAATGCAGCTTATTGATGATGGGTGTTGGTGGGTATGATTAAACCTATATTTTAGAATAAGAATGGGGAACTTTTTTTTTTCCTGCCAAGGTTCATTTGGATATTTATATCATTCACAGGTCATATAAAATTATCACCTTATAGAACTAAAGCAGTGGAAGATTGCAACAATTTAGGTACAACACCTAGCTTTCAGATATCATCTGTGGTAGCCTTAGCAAATTTTTTCAGTGCCCTCATACATCCTGTAGGCTGAGAATTCCATAACCCTGATTTAGAAGAATAATTTTAAGAGTTTTTAGGTATCAACTATTGCTATTGCAATAGTTGATGAATTCCTGAACTATGGTAGTAAACATGTGAGTAGAGAGAATACACATATAAGAGAATACTATAGAAGCACAAATTTTATTATTTTATAATTAACTGGATTTTGGGGATGAATGAGATGGGGAAGTTGATGACAATAAAATTGTGACATTTTGTTCCTGTAAAGATGGTGCCTTCAACAAAAACATGAAAATTTAGTTGGACTTGGGGAAAATGGACAGTAATTGCTGTTTTGGATTTGATAAGTTTGACAAATATTCTGTGAAATACATTTCAAAATGTTTGATAGGAAATTAGTAATGCTTGACCAGAGTTCAGAAAAGACACTAATAATAATTACATAAATCTGATAATCATCATAGAGAGTATAATTAAATTCAAGAGAGCTGTTGAGGTCACTCAGGGGAAATTGTGAATTGAGATATGAGAAAGCGATTTTAGACAGAGCTATGGTTTACACTTTTAACTGTGTCAAATAACAAAGTTACCCTTCTTTTTACTAAGGTAAACCCTTTTACATGCACAAGTGATCACATTTAATCCCATCTTCTCTAATAAATTTCCTCTATATGAATTCTATTACTAATTTTCAATCATTCATATTATATGTTTATTTCTTATTGACTACAAGCATGTCTATCTCTCCCCCAAATGTATCATTTGTCCCACTTGTCATACCTAGCAATTTTCTTTTTTTTTTAATAATTTTATAATTTTTTGACAGTACATATGCAAGGGTCATTTTTTAAAGAACATTATCCATTGTATTCATTTTTTTCCAAATTTTCCCTCCCGCCCTCTACTCCCTCCCCTAGATGACAGGCAATCCCATACATATTAAATGTGTTACTGTATAACCTAGATACAATATATGTGTGTAAAATCAAATTTCTTGTTGCATGGTAAGAATTGGATTTCAAAGGTATAAGTAACCTGGATAGAAAGACAATAGTGTAAACATTTTACACTCAAATCCCAGTGTTCCTTCTCTGGGTATAGCTGTTTCTGTCCATCATTGATCAATTGGAAGTGAATTAGATCTTCTTTATGTTGAAGATATCCACTTAAATCAGAATATATCTTCATATAATATCATTGTTGAAGTGTATAGTGATCTCCTGGTTCTACTCATTTCACTCAGCATCAGTTCATGTAAGTTGTTCCAAGCTTCTCTGTATTCATCCTGCTGGTAATTTCTTACAGAGCAATAATATTCCATAACATTCATATACCATAATTTGCCCAACCATTCTCCAATTAATGGGTATCCATTCATTTTCCAATTTCTAGCCACTATAAAAAAAATGCCACAAACATTTTGGCACATACAGGTCCCTTTCCCTTCTTTTGTATTTCTTTGGGATAAAAGCCCAGTAGTAGCACTGCTAGATCAAAGGGTATGCACAGTTTGATAACTTTTTGGGCATAGTTCCAAATTGCTCGCCAGAATGGTTGGATTCTTTCACAACTCCACCAACAATGCATCAGTGTTTCAGTTTTTTCACATCCCCTCCAACATTCATCATTATTTGTTCCTGTCATCCCAGCCAATCAGACAGGAATGTAGTGGTATCTCAGAATTGTCTTAATTTGCATTTCTCTGATCAATAGTGATTTGGAACACTCTTTCATATGAGTGGAAATAGTTTCAATTTCATCATCTGAAAATTGTCTGTTCATATCCTTTGACCATTTATCAATTGGAAAATGGCTTGATTTCTTATAAATTAAAGTCAATTCTCTGTATATTTTGGAGAGGAGGCCTTTATCAGAACCTTTAAGTGTAAAAATGTTTTCCCAATTTGTTACTTCCCTTCTAATCTTGTTTGCATTAGTTTTGTTTGTACAAAAGCGTCTTAATTTGATGTAATCAATTTTTTCTATTTTGTGATCAATAATGATCTCTAGTTCTCCTTTGATCACAAATCACTTCTTCCTCCACAAGTCTGAAAGGTAAACTATCCTATGTTCCTCTAATTTATTTATGATCTCTTTCTTTATGCCTAAATCATGGACCCATTTTGATCTTGTCTTAGTATGTGGTGTTAAGTGGGGGTCCATGCCTAGTTTCTGCCATACTGATTTCCAGTTTTCCCAGCAGTTTTTGTCAAATAATGAATTCTTATCCCAAAAGTTGGGATCTTTGGGTTTGTCAAACACTAGATTGTTTTTTTTTTATTCACTATCTTGCCCTGTGAACCTAACCTATTCCACTGATCAACTAGTCTATTTCTTAGCCTATACCAAATGGTTTTGGTGACTATTGCTTTATAATATAGTTCTAGATCAGGTACAGCTAGATCACCTTCATTTGATTTTTTTTTTCATTACTTCCCTTGAAATTATCGATCTTTTGTTCTTCCATATGACTTTTGTTGTTATTTTTTCTAGGTCATTAAAATAGTTTCTTGGGAGTCTGAATAGTATAGCACTAAATAAATTGATTAGTTTAGGGAGTATTGTCATCTTGATAATATTCGCTCAGCCTATCCAAGAGCACTGAATGTCTTTCCAATTATTTAAATCTGACTTTATTTTTGTGGCAAGTGTTTCATAATTTTGCTCATATAATTCCTGACTTTCCTTTGGTAGATATATTCCCAAATATTTTATACTATCGACAGTTATTTTGAATAGAATTTCTTTTTGTATCTCTTGATGTTGGATTGTGTTGGTAATGTATAAAAATGCTGAGGATTTATGTGGATTTATTTTGTATCCTGCAACTTTGCTCAAGTTCTGAATTATTTCTAATAGCTTTTTAGCAGTCTTTGTAGTTATCTAAGTATACCATCATGTCATCTGCAAAGAATGATAGTTTGATTTTCTTATTTCCTACTCTAATTCCTTGAATCTCTTTCTCAGTTCTTATTGCCTAGGCTAGCATTTCTAGTACAATATTGAAGAGTAATGGTGATAATGGGCAACCTTGTTTCACTCCTGAACTTACTGGGAAAGGTTCCAGTTTATAGCCATTACATATGATGTTTACTGACAGTTTTAAATATATGCTCCTTATTGTTTTATGGAATAGTCCATTTAGTCCTATAATCTCAAGTATTTTTAGTAGGAATGGTTGTTGGATTTTATCAAATGCTTTTTCTTCATCTATTGAGATGATCATATGGTTTTTCTTAAATTTCTTTTTGATATGGTCAATTATACTAATAGTTTTCCTAATATTGAACCAGCCCTGCATTCTTGGTATAAATCCCACTTGGTCATAGTGTATTACCCTGGGGATGATTTTATGTAGTCTTTTTCCTCATAATTTACTTAAGATTTTCGCATCAATATTCATTAGGGAGATTGGTCTAAAATTTTCTTTCTCTATTTTCAGCCTACCTGGTTTAGGTGTCAATACCATGTCTATGTCATAAAAGGAATTTGGTAGGACTCCTTCAATCCCTATTTTTTCAAATAGTTTATATAACATTAGAATTAGTTTTTCTTTAAATGTTTGGTATAATTCACATGTAAATCCATCTGGTCCTGGGAATTTTTTCTTAGGGAATTGGTTAATAGCTTGTTCTATTTCTTTTTCTCAAATAGAACTATTTAAACTATTTACTTCTTCCTCTGTTAATCTGGGCAAGCTATATTTTTGAAGGTATTCTTCCATTTCATTTAAATTATCGAATTTATTTTTTACTTTCAATTTTATTAATCTCACCTTTTATTTTTAGAATTTCAAGTTTTGTGTTTGTCTGGGGGGGTTTATTTTGTTCCTTTTTTAGCATTTTTAGTTGTAAGCCCAATTCATTGACCTTCTCTTTCTCTATTTCATGCAAGTAGCCCCTTATTACTGCTTTGGCTGTATCCCACACATTTTGGTATGATGTCTCATTATTGTCATTTTCTTGGGTGACGTTATTAATTATGTTCATGATTTGCTGTTTCACCAAATCATTCTTTAGTATGAGATTATTTAGTTTCCAATTATTTTTTGGTCTATTTTCCCCTGGCTTTTTATTGAATGTCATTTTCATTGCACTGTGGTCTGAAAAGGATGCATTTACTATTTCTGCCTTACTGCATTTGATTTTGAGGTTTTTATGTCCTAGTATATGATCAATTTTTGTATAGGTTCCATGAACTGCTGAGAAGAAAGTGTACTCCTTTCTGTCTCCATTTAGCTTTTATAAAAGATCTATCATATCAAACTTTTCTAGTATTCTATTTACCTCTTTGACTTCTTTCTTATTTATTTTGTGGTTTGATTTATCTGATTCTGAGAATGCAAGGTTTGGATCTCCCACTATTATAGTTTTGCTGTATATTTCCTCTTACAGCTCTCCTAATTTTTCTTTTAAGAATTTAGATTTTATACCACTTGATGTGGACATGTTTAATATTGATACTGCTTCATTATCTATGCTACCCTTTAACCCTTCCTTATCTCTTTTAATTAGATCAATTTTTGTTTTTGCTTGATCTGAGATAGGATGGCTACTCCTGCTTTTTTGGCTTCACCTGAAGCATGGTAGATTCTGCTCCACTCTTTTACTTTTATTCTGAATGTATCACCCTGTTTCACGTGTGTTTCCTGTAAACAACATATAGTAGGATTCTGGCTTTTAATCCAGTCAGCTACCTGCTTCCTTTTTATAGGGGAGTTTACCCCATTCACATTTATGGTTAGAATGACTAATTCTATATTGCTTGCCATCCTGTTAACCCTTGCTTATGCTTTTTTCCTTTCCTTCCCTCTTAACTCCCCTCACTATTTTTCTAGCTTTTTAAGTTGCAGGCTCCATTCATTGATCTTCTCTTTCTCTATTATATTCAATTAAGCCTCCAAAGATATAAAATTTGTCCTTATTACTGCTTTAGCTGCATGCCACAAATTTTGGTATGATGGCTCTTCATTGTCATTATATTGGGTGAAATTATTAATTGTTTCTATAATTTGCTGTTTCACTCAATCATTCTTTAAGATAAGATTATTTGGTTTCCAATTACTTTTTGGTCTATTTACCCCTAATTTCTTGCTGAATGTAGTTTTCATTGCATTGTGATCTGAGATGAAAGCATTTACTATTTCTGCTTCCTGCATTTAATTTTGAGATTTTTATGAACTAATATATGGTAAATTTATATATAGGTTCCATGAACTGCTGAGAAGAAAATATACTCCTTTCTATCACCATTCAGTTTTCTCCAAAGATCTATCATACCTAATTTTTCTAATGTTCTATTTACCTCCTTAATTTCTTTATTATTTGTTTTATGATTTGATTTATCTAGTTCTGAGAGTGCAAGGTGAGATCTCCACTATTTTGTTGTCTATTTCTTCTTGTAACTCTCTTAACTTCTCCTTTAGGAAGGCAGATGCTATACCACTTGGTGCATATATGTTTAGTATTGATGTTGCTTCATTGTCTATGCTACCCTTTAGCAGAATATAGTTTCCTTCCTTATCTCTTTTAATTAGATCAGTTTCTGCTTTTGCTTGATCTGAGATAAAGATGGGCACCCCTGCTTTTCTGACTTCACTTGAAGTATAATAGATTTTGCTCCAACCTTTTACCTTTACTCAGTAAGTATTTCCCTGCTTTAAATGTGTGTCCTGTAAGCAACATATTGTAGGGTTCTGACTTTTGATCCAGTCTGCTTTCTGCCTCCACTTAATGGGAGACTTCATCACATTCACTTTTACACTTAAAATGACTAATTTTGTATTTCCTGCCATCATATTATCTCCATATTATGCTTTTCCCCCCCTTTTCCCCCCTGAACCCCTTCCCCAGTATTAAACTTGTGGGCCCCACTTGTGTCACACAGCCCTCCTTTTAGAATCCCTCCCCCCTTTCAAATCCCTTCCCCTTTCTTGTACCCTTCTCTTATTACTCCTTTCCTTTTCCCTTTTCCTCTCTTTTAATGAGGTGAGAGAGAATTCTCTGAAAAACAAATATGTCAATTATTACTTCTTTGAGCCTACTCTGATGAAAGTAAGATTCACATAATGTTCCTCCCCCTCTCTAAATTCCCTCAGATATTGTAAATTTTCTTTGCCTCTTCCTGGGATATATTTTCCCTCTTTTTATCTCCCCTTTTCCCATTTTTTGATACTATCCCCTTTCCCTTTCTATTTCCCCTTTTTTATGTTATATCAGCAAAATCAAATTATCCATGTGGATTTTCTGTATATCCACAACAGAAACACAATTCTCAAGAGTTCCTTTTTACCTTTTTTCTGCTTCTCTTGTGTCATGTTGTTGGAGATCAAATTTTTTGTTTAGATTTTTTTTTTCTTTAGGAACAAATGGAATTCCTCTGTTTCATTAAATGTCCATCTTCTTCCATGGAAGAAAATGCTAAAATTAGCTGGATAGTGTATTCTTGGCTGCATTCCAAGTTCTTTTGCCTTTCAGAATATCAGATTCCAGGCTTTTCGATCCTTTAATGTGGATGCAGATAGGTCTTGAGTGACCCTTATTGTGGCACCTCCATATTAGAATTGTTTTTTTCTGGATGCTTGCAATATTTTTTCCTTAGTCTGATAGTTCTTCAGCTTAGCCCCAATATTCCGTGGAGTTTTTTTTTTTGTTTGTTTGTTTGTTTGTTTTTAGGGTCTTTTTCAGAAGGTGTTTGATGAATTCTTTCAATGCCTGTTTTCCCTACTGTTTCTATTATCGCTGGACAGTTCTCTTCAGTGATTTCCTGTAAAATAGAATCTAGGTTCTTTTTTTCATCATAATTTTTGGGAAGTCCAATGACCCTCATATTATTTTCCAGATCTATTGATTTTCACAGTAAATATTTAATGTTATTCTCCAGCTTTTCATTTTTTTGATTTTGTTTGACTAATTCTTGGTGTCTCAATGAATCATTCATTTCTATTTGTTCAGTCCTTATTTTTAATGTATTATTTTCTTCATTCACATTTTTTAGTTCTTTTTGTATATGTACAGTTGAGTTTTTAAATGAATTATTTTGCTCTGTGGAATTTTTTTTTTCCATTTCACTATTTTTTTGTTTGTTTGTTTGTTTGTTTTTTAGTTTGTTCAGTTTTCTTTTTCCAATTCACAAATCCTACTTTCTTGAGAATTCTTTATATTTTCCAATTCAGAAATCCTACTTTCCTGTGAGTTTTTAACCTTTTCCAATTCACAAATTTTGTTTCCCTGCATTTCCTGTGAATTCTTTATCTTTTCCAATTCAGATTTCAGGACATTGTTACTTTCTAGCATAGCTTCTTTCCTTTGCCCATTTATCTTCTAACTCTATTTTCAGGTCTTTAATAGTCTCTTCTAGGAGAATGATAGGAGCCAGGTAACATTCCTTTTCAGGGTATTATCTCGACTGTTTGCTGTTAGGATTAGAGATCTGCTCTTTTTCTATACACAAGCTGTCAATCGTTCTCTTCAATTTCTTACTCATTTTTATAATCTGTGGGGTCTGCTTTCTGAGTAAAGGGTTCCCATCTTCCTCTACAGAACAGAGATATAGAAGGCAGCTGTCTTGTGAATGGGGTGGAAAAGGTAAGAGAGTGCTCTGGGAAAGAGTTCCCACCCACCCACCAGAAGTGATTCAGAGCCAGACTGTGGGTGTGCCCAGTGAAGGATTCCCACTTTGTAGGCTAGTGATTGCACTATCGCTAGAGGCTAAACAGTGAAAGTGTCACAACCCCAGGACAATGTTGTTTTTGAGGCTGAATTAAATAGTTGGTATTGAGGGAGCTTAGAAGTTCACGTGTATTTCCTCCACCATCTTGGCTCCACCCCCACTTGCAATGTTCTAATAATTCCTCTTGTTCATTGCTAGATTCCTTGAGAAAGATAATATATCATATATAATATTTATTACTGTGGCTTTTCTATCTCTGCAATTTATTAAAGTATCTCTTATGTAATCTTCATTCTAATAACCATTTCTTAATCTCCATCCATCTTGATCTCTCCTCAATTTTTGATACCCTCAATCACCCTCCCCTCCTTGATGCTTTTTTCCCCTTAGTTTTCATGACATTGTATTTTCCTGGTTGTTCTATATGTCCAGTGGTTCTTTCTTTGTCTTATTTGGCATAATTTTCTTACATTCCGTGCTTCCTAATCATATATATGTCCCAAATTGCATTGTATCCTCTTTATTTTTACCTATATAGTATTTTACGCTTATAGGTTTCTATGATTTCCATGAACATCTCTATGCAAATGATTCTCTTAATCTTAAATAGGTTTTCAAACATTTTGGTAGAGAAATTAATAATAATAATAATTACTAGAAATTTATAGTTAGAAATTGATTATTAGGCTGATGTTGAAGAAACTTATTTTTGAGTTATTTGAATGAAATTATTGTTGGGTTAATATTAGTATATGACATAGAAAAAGGGGAGATTATAGGAAGTGGCACAGAGAGGGTCTTGTGAACAAACATTTATGGACTGGAAAAAATCATTAAAAGAAAGAAAATAAAGGGATAAAAGGAGATGAAATTAGAAGGAAAATATTTTACAAAATAAAAGGCCATAAAAAACATATCAATTGATACAGAGATAATAGGGAGGATCAGTATTCAAAAACAAAGAAAAACAATGAAAATTACAATATAAATGTTGAGAAAAGATTCAGCAGAATACTAAGGATGATATGTTATTTCTTGTTATTTCAGTTTTAAAAATTTAAATATTCAGAATTTTGGAAAAATATATTTTGCTATTCATTGTATTTCTTCTCTTCCATTGGAGATACAAAACTATATTTTTCCTTTATAGGAAGATAATCAAACAATTATAAAACCTGTGAGAGAAATGCTTTCCAAGATTTCAATGAAGACTTGAGAATTAGTGTAAATAATTTTGAATGGAAAAATTTGGAAGAAACTTTTTGTCAATAAATAGTATGAAAGCAAAGAATAAATCCATTTGTACTTGGAATCAAATTATTGCTGAAGAAAAAAATGTTAATTATTTTATTTTTCTTATAGCATTTTAAACTTTATAAAGCATTGACAATTTGGGAGATGCAGAATCCAAATCCAAATCTGTTTCCTGATTCCAAGTCTAACATTGTTTTCCACCATGCCATTTTCACAATGAAGTTCAGAGAATAGGAGTCTGGAAAATAGCCAGCCTATTGTAAATATAATATTGTAAATAAAATACATTATAAATATAAGTAAATTATTGTTATTTTATAACAGTTATCAATGCAGTGTTTACTCAAAGCAATGTCTCTTAGATTCACAAATCCAGAGTTCTTCCTAGATTTTAATGAAATGGTGAAATTGGACCGAGATATGTCTAATAAATCACATTTTTTAGAGCTGGAAGTAATAGCAGAAACCTAGTCCAACTCACTCATTTTACAGAAAAGGAAACTGAGGCCATTCGAAATTGTAAAAGAATCACCCAACGTCATAATAGTAGTAATAATCAGAGATCAGAAAGAAACCCAGTTACATTGACAATTCTGAAAACGGATTGTTTTGCTTTCAGTGGTTTGTAGAAAAAATTTCTCATTTATGATCTGCAGGATTTCTTGTTAGTTAAAAACAAGTTTATAAATTTTTGTCAAAACAGTTGTAGGTGAATATGTGACATTAATTGATCTTTGTTGATTCTTCTGTGAAGGGGAGAGACACTGGAGGTTTTTTGTTTGTTTGTTTTTTAATATGTCTGCTAAAGTAAAAAGTAGAAACAATATTCTCCTAACTTTGTACAAATATATTACTACATGACATTCCCACCTCTGATATAAATATCAGTGAATCCTCATTAAATATACTGTAGGAATACAATGTTTCAATGTAGTATGTTTCGAAGTGAAAAAAAAAAAAGTTTAAGTAGAATAATCTATGCCAAATAGGATAGACATGCGTACTCTAAATATGAGAAGGCTATTATACTTCAGGTCAAAATTGCACCTTAAGTTTAAAGTAGCCTAGAAATTCCTCAGTAGAAGAGAGATTGCTAAAGTAGATGAGGTGATACTTTTAAACATGTATAAACTGATGTCAATACTGTGTGTTACATGCCTTCCCAAATGAAAGTTGAATGCTAATAAGACCAGAATTTCACAGAAATTAGCTACTGAAAGTATTTATATATTTATATAATTATATATATGTGTGTGTACATATATACACAAATGTGTGTGCATGTATACATATATGTACATATACACACAAATATATGTGTGTGCATATATATATGTATATACATATTTATGTAAATATTCCCATCTATCCAAGCATGTGGGTACATTTTGTTGTAACATTATGATAAGCATAATAAGATTGTTGGCTAATCCTATCAGTCAGAAAAAAGTTAAAAGTATGATAATACCAACTCTGTTTTTGAAATATTTTCTGATACAGATTTACATTTTTGAAAATAACATCTACTATCAACCTGATGTAAAGAGCAGTTCATTGCGACTGACATCTTCAGGAAAGGAAGGAATTATTTTTAATGGAATTGCTGACTGGTTATATGAAGGTGAGTTTAGTGAATTTGGTTTTGAAAGAATGCAAATGGCATATTATTAAATTATTCTACAGAAGAAATCTATTCATTTCAGAACGATATTCTTAGCTGTTTTCTTCTCATTTCCCTTCAAAATTGCCTCTATGCTTATATATCTTGTTTGTCATCATATATCTTCTATTGTTATTTCCATCTACTTATATTTCCCCACCTTTTTTGTCAAGTAGATGAGTTTTTATTAGCAATAAGGCTTAGTTAATAATACTGAGTTTTAGCTTTATAAATAATCAGATTGGAAACAAGCTCTCCTGGAAGGAAGAAAAGAAAACAGATTAAAAAACATGCTATGTAGTTAACCACAGTCAGACTATATGAAAATATCCTGATTTTATTCACATCCATTGGTAATAATCTGTCATATTTAAAAATAGATCTTCTATTTAAGACATAATTTGTGATAGGAATAAGTTATATTTATGTTTTAAGATTCATTCAGCAGATCCACTGTAGAAGCCCAGAGCAGTTGGAGACCATAATAATGTAGGGGGAAAAAAAAAAAATATATATATATATATATATATATATATGATAATAGCTATCACATAATTTCATGCTTCTATTATTTTTTCTCCTTTCAAAATCAGAAAATAGACTAAGAATATTTAGAAATAGTTATATAAGAAATAACTAGAATTGTGTGTCCAAATTGAGCATGTGTCTTTTAATAAATGTAATTTCAGTTATATTTCATGTTATATTCAAAGCATACCTATTCGGGAGCTGCTTTAAAAGGTACATACTTGTCTTTAGAGGCCTCTACTTTCCCTTTTCAATACCCTGATATTATATTATTGCAAAAGATTATGATTAGCAAATTTGATCTCTTTTCTAAAGAAATTTAGTAATAGCACCTATAACATGTTAGCCTACAAATTATAAGATAATTGGATCCAATACTTTGCTCTGGTTATGCTATGTAACTATTTTGTATGGTCTTTGAAGGCATTTGAAGGTAGTAAAAGCTTCACTTCAAAAAGAGAAGCTACTTGAAACAGTGAGGGCACAAATTTGGGACTCTCTATTATATTAGAAATGTGTCTGAGTGGGAGGAATAATGCTGGAACAATATTCTAAATTTAAAACTTTGCCAAATTATTATGATTTTAAAATATACTAGTCTCACATCCTTGAGCATCTTATGATATATTCTTATACTGACTATTAGAGTCCCATTTGTATTGCCCACTATCTGGATTGCCTTTTCTCAGTACTGTCACTTGTACTTTACAACTTGTCTTTATCAAAACATTTCAGTTCTTTCCAGAGGCTCAAAGGCTTTAGTCTATAATAATATGTATATGACTTTCTTATCACTCATCTCTAAATGTTTATTGGCTCCCATTTATTAAATTTATTATAAAATAAATTAAATTTAGCCACAAAATCATGAAAACTAAAGGTAACATTGAAATTAATTTTTACAGACAAAAATTTCCCTTTTCTGTTGTAGCATAACAAATTCAATAAATAGTCATGTGTATTATCCTAAATTGATTTTTTTTCTATAGAGAAATGTAGGCAGTGTTTTTTGTTTAAATGATACATGTTTCATGTAAATATGAGAAGTCAGAACTATTAACAGGTGTTGGTACTATTTTTTAAAAAGATTAATTTTGTTTTAAACCTTTTAAAAAAATGCTACTCAACACTCAAAGAAAGATGAAACAAATGAAATATATAAAATAATGAAATTACTTATTGAAGTTTCATAGAGAAAATAAAATTTTCAAAATGAAAGACCATTTAAACATAATTCAACAGATCCGATTCAATATTATTGTTTTTAAATTAGCATAATTAATATGACATCTTAATTAAATCTGACATATCAAAACAACATTTTTTCTTTGAAAATAAAACTTAAAGATAGAAAGTTAATGGATATTTGGCATTCTCCGAAGCATTCTTTTCTATTAAAATTTAATCATTTTTAGTTATCTGAGTAAATGGAAATAAAATGTTATTTTATTCATATGTTCAACCTTCTTACCACTAAACATTCAATGATTTTCTTAATATAAGAAACTTGATGTGTTGTGTCTTTTACACACATGCATAAATGATCAGAGAATAAAAAGGAAGAAAATACTATGTGTACCTAGTGTTTAAAATCTGATACCAACAGTAACTCTGTATTGCTTCATGAAGTAATCCACAAAAATACAAAACTAACTCCACAATATTGAATACCAGACTAAACTTTATGGCATTTTCTAAGTCAATCTGCAAGTTTTTTCTTCTTACTTTTTGTTCTTTTTATAATTGTCACTGGAACATTTTATATATATATATATATATATATATATATATATATATATATATATATATATATATGTGTGTGTGTGTATATATGTGTGTATATATATATGTATATATACATATATATGTATATATATATGTGTATATATATATATGTATATATATATATACATATGTATATATAAACACATATACTACATAGAGTATATACACAGAGAGAGAGAGAGAGAGAGAGAGAGAGAGAGAGAGAGAGAGAGAGAGAGAACTCCATCTGCTCTGTATAGAGTCTTTCTAATACAGTGTTGTTAAAAGAACAAAAATGAAATTTAAACTAACAGTGGAGGCAATATGATTTTTTTTTTCCTGAGGCAATTGGGATTAAGTGACTTCCCCAGAGTCACACAGCTAGGAAATATTAAATTTCTGAGGCCAGATTTGAAAGCAGGTCCTCCTGACTTCAGGACCAGTGCTCTATCTATTGAACCATCTAACTGCTCCAATATGATTTATAAAAATACAATGTCATATAAATAGTATAATGTAAGTAACACATATATTTTAGATTATAAAATTCTCTTAGTTTTTTTTTTTATTTGTTTTTATTCTTCTTTTTTGTTCCTAATAGTAAGGACTTTTCCTTAGTATTATATGAAGACTTGTAGGTGTCTGTATGTTTGCTTGTAAAAATAACCCTTTTCCCTCGATTGATATATTATATGTTATTTCTATTGACAGATTATTTTATTTTATGTTGGGCATGTAATACCTGGCAATGTGTCTTTTTGAAAGATAGAATGTCTTGGATGATAGTTCTTACAAAGAGTGTATTTTGAATATCTTAAGAATGGGCTGGGGTATTATTTGCCTCATGTTAAGCATTGGTAACTTATTAATACTTCTGAAATAAGTCAAATTTCACCTTCACTTGAATACTTATGCCCATATTTTCCTTTTGACTTCCAAGTTTATTTTAGAATTTTGTGTCTATACCAATCTCTTGTCACTAACTATATAGTAGTTAAACAACCAACTTTTCATATGCTTATATATATATATATATATATATACATATACATGTACATTTATATATATTATAAACGTTGTACATCCCTACACATATAAACAGACAGAGACATACTATGTATATGAGCCATCAAGGGATTTGCTAATCCCCTAAAAATTATTTTTCATTCTTCCTCTTGTTATTCTTCTTGTATTGTGCCATATTGGGTGTCAAGGTGTTAATCAATGCATATGTATTATATTGCTGAATAAAGGAATGTTGAAGTGAACTTAATATTGATCCAAAGAAATTAATTATGAATAAAAACTTCCATCAATCCACTCTTTCTGCTTGCCCTTCCTAATGGTTTTATCTCCTCATATCTATCCCCAATGCACATGGAATCTTGAATACTTGCTTTATATGCTAATCTATTTATACACATTTTACCATTAAATTATCAAGTGACATGAAAAACATGATGTGTTTTAGGTTTAATCAACAACAAATTTAAACTGAATATAAGGGGAACTAGATAATTCATTCAGAATTCAAAAACAGATGCCTGTGGATTAGTAAACCCATGTCTTCAGAAAGGATGTCAAAGAATGTTATTTGTTCTAGAGGAACTTCTACATTCCCATATCGCTCATTGGTGGTCCCCTGATGGAGAAAGACTTGCATTCTTGATGTTAAATGACTCCTTGGTACCGAATATGGTTATTCCTCGCTTTACTGGAGGGCTATATCCCAAAGCAAAACAGTATCCATATCCCAAGGTAAGTTTAATGGAATTGGCCTGGTAACCTTGTCTTTTTGGGTTAGTAGACTAAATGAGAACAGTATTGTTTAGTCCCCAAAGATTAATAGAAGCTATAATTCTTTCTGCTCTCAGATTGCCATTTGACATCTTATATTGTTCTCTAGAAGAGATGGAGGGTAGTTTATCAATGTGACACTTTTGTTGAAGACCAAAATTCAATCTGACAATTTTGGTAGTTTCCTGGTATAACATCGTTTTGGTTTTTGTGTTCTTACATTGCCCTCTCTCCCCTTAGGCATCTTTTCTTCCTTTCCCTTTTACTTTACTCTTCCTTCTTCCACCTCTCCTCAATTTACCCTCTGATTTTTTTCAGATGTCTACTCTGTTCATAATGTCTACTACAGGTTTTATAATCAATAAGCTCTGTGAAAATGGGCAATTCAGTCATCTCCCTAAACCTCAGTTTATTTAGGCAATGAGAAATAAAATCTAGGTGATCTCAAAGGATCTATTGTACTCTGAAGTTTTATGATTCTATAATTCCACTTTTGTTTTCCTCTTCTTTCCTATTTCTCCTTATGCCCATCCTTCTTTTTATTTTTTTTTTCATTGTCTCTTATATTTGTCAGATGCAAATAATGCTGATCAGCAGTGATTGATGTTAGGACCAAGCGTCAACTAGGGACAGCAAGAAAGGGAGTGATTACCCAAACCTTTCCAATCCTATCCCTTTGTTCTCTCACATACATATTTAAAATATTCATTGTAACCATTACAGAAAAAGATAACTAATGGGATATTATGATTTAAAAAGTTAATCTTATTTTTCTTGATTATTCCCCATTTTAAAAATATCACACAAAGAGTTGTGAAAGAAAAAGATAAAATATTTTATGTACTCCAAACCTCATTGACCTTAAAATACTATCCTCAAAAACTATTAATTGTAATTAATTAATCACTGTACAAAACATATATCATTATAAATTAATATATAGATTTTCAGTTCAAATCCACAAGCATACCTTAAAATGAGAAATATTTGACAATATATTTTATGAGATTGTGAAAACTGCAATAATTATATATCATTAGACTTGTTCCTCCCAACATACACACACACACACACACACACACACACACACACACACACACACACACACTTATGCACACCCTTGAGATGTATATATACATTGTTTCCTACAGTTAGGGTTTAGTTTCCGGGGTCTCTGACCATTATTCATCATTTTTATTTGCATTTGAAAAGCTATTCTAATTTCAGTAGTCCTGACTATTCACTCAGTCTATATCCTCAGAAACTCAGCTCTTTGCCTAAAAACTCTATTTAAATTTAAACATGTTATTCAGTGTTTGATCCACTAGCCTCCCCATGCACCTGTGGAGAGTGTGTGGCAAGGTACTCTCCCATGAAATTCTTATTGACATTTTTTCCCATTTCTGTAAATGCCATACCATATCACAGTGTTTGTTACTATTAAGAAACATTTCAGTCCACTCAAGATCTGCACATTTTCCTTTTCATATATCATTTCTAAAACCATTCTCTAATATGCTATACTATACTGTAGTTCTCAACCTAATATAAAAGTACACAAAACAAAAATAAATATACATAACCAAATAACAAATTCCCTCACTGGCTTTGATATATGTTCATACAATATTATATATATATATATATATATATATGATTTCTGTACTATAAATCTATCACCTGTCAAGAGAATTTAACATATCACGTGATTCTTCCCCTGATATCCTCAATGGTCATTGTTTTGATCATAATTATGATAAAATACAATGCTATTTGTTGTTATAGCATTATTATTATATAAATTATTCTCCTTGGTATGTTCATGCCATTCTTGATCAGTTTACAAAAGTATTCACAAATTTTAATGTTAATCATTTTGATGTCATGGTATAGATTATTCTTCTAGTTCTACTTAGTTAACTATCAGATCATACAACTATTTTCTATTCCCTCTGAAATCATCTGTTTTCTGTGTTCATCCATATTCTATTATTCTTTTATGTTCACAACCAAAGTATTTTAATCATTCTTCAATCGATGGATATCTTTCTTACTTTCCAGTTTATTTCTACCACAAATTTTGCTTGTAAAAATATTTTCCACATGAATTATCCAGTTTGATGCCCACAATCACCTTGTTAAATTGCAAGCATAATTGTTATCAGTATTTGACAGTTGAGAAAACATAGACCAGCTAGGAGGTGATTTTTCCATGTGAGTAATTGAGCCAGGATTTAAACCCAGATATTCTGTCTCTTTGTTTGGTATTGGTTATATTACTCCATGTGGCCCTAAGCATCTTCACCAATAACAGAATTGTGCAAGAGGAAATATATCATATAAGGAGTTGTCAAGCTAAGTTCTCAGTTCTGTCAATAGAAGATGCAAAAGATTAGACTTTGGCTACAAAGATAAGGCATGGACTTATGTTTCTATTGATTCATGTTGGGCATCTTTTCTAAATCTAAGAAACAAAAATTGTTGCTTCCTTTGTTATAAGGAGTTATAAAATAAATTTATTTAAGTAAAACTATATGTGGAAAAGGGGAAATTAAAAAATGCTTATCAGGTTAATCTTCTGAATTAAAACTACCTCCTTTAATTTTAAATGCTATGAAAATCACTATTATTAAGTTTGGTGTTTCTGAATCATAGAAGAAAACAATCTATTGATTTGAAGTCTTTATGACAACTTTTATATTGAAGTGCAAAAAGGATTAGCAATCCTTAGTTTCAAGAGTATAAAACAATTGAAATTTTAAAAGTCAAATTTTGTCTGGATCTGCTCAATAGAGAGTTTTTATACCAGCCTGAACCCTGATTATGAATGAGGAGCAAAGAAGATGGTCAAACAGGAGTCCATTTATTAAAAAAAAATTTCTCTGCCACATACCCTAATATACTATAATATACCCACATAACTATAACACACTTCACATGCACTAACTATAGGATACTGTACATGTAGGAATCATATAAACAACTTGCTATTGTGTGAAGATGTTTCCTTGCCACTTTAATATAACTCCAATTACAACACAGGTTGTTAAGGCCTCTGACATCCCTGGGGGATGGGAAGCTAAACCAGACACATCAGCAAGGTTCCTTTTACTGGATTAAAGAGTCTTATACCTTGTCCAAGGTTCCTCACTATCTGTGTCACTCTACATCTCCTACTTTCTTTTGTTTTAATTGAAGCAGATCTTCATCAGTGGCTAAATCCATAAAAGAAAAATCACATAGGGAAGTAGTAATATAAAAATATGAATAAACAAGATAGTATAAAAGACTTCTATGAGTCCCAGAAGGAAGGCACAGAAAATAATTATTAATTCATAAGCACACAAATACTTCCTTCACTAGCCAAGAGACAGTACAAAGCCAATCTATTGTACGTCATTTCATGTGTCAGGGAATCCAACAATTCCTACAGATTTTGAAGTCCTGCATCAGTCTCATTCACAATTATTTTTATGGTCATGGCAATAGTCATTAGTAAGTTGCCATAGAAATAAAGCTAACAGTTCTGCTATTTCAGTAACATAGTCAGAGATGGAAGCACTCAATATTTCCTAGGTCTTCTCCTTGAGTTTGAGGGTCTAATCTTTCTCTGTCTTTTTCCAATGGAAAAGATGGATACAGTATGTTAGGGCCCATCATATTCCTTCTCCATCTGGAGAAATACAAGCAAACCTTCTGCCCTAAGCAGTTAATATATCTGGTCCCTTCTATCACTGCTCTCCAGACCTCTTCACATTACCTGGCAATTATCTAAACCTACCAAAGCTGCTTACACTGGACACTACCCTTATGAAACGTATTCTGCCAGAACCAATACATCCTCATCAAAATCCAAAAAATCAGTAGTATAAAGGGTTAAATTTACAAGTTCTCTAAGGTTACCTATGGCTCCTTCTCTCTTTTGTTTTTGGAGGAGTGTCTTGATATCTCTGTTCCTTCTTTATAATATTACCTGTCTTTGAGGATTGAATGGTATACCAGTGTTGTGTGAAATCTGATACTGTGCACAAAAGTATGAAAAATGTTTGGAAGTATACGCAAATTCATTATCTGTTTTTATTGCTTGTGGCACTTCCATAACTGCAAAGGCCTGAGTAAGTAATTCAGTGACCCCCCCAGGCTATTTCTTTTGCTGCTGAAATTGAAAAAATACATCATAAACATAGATAGAAGACTGATGGCCAAAAGATTTATAATGGGTCACATTCATCTGTGAAATTTCACTGGGTCTCAAACAATGAGAGTTCTTCCCTGCAGAGAGAGTAGGAGCATGGAAAGCAAGGTAAGCCGTACTTTTATGATGCTCCTAGCTTATTTTGTTATCCCAAACTAAAGACATAAATCTTATGCAACCTGATGATATTTAGAATGAGATTCTTGGGCAGCCTGAAATAAGGGAGTGTTGGCTAACATGGTGAGGAGATCTGCCTTTGAGTTACCATTAAAAAAAAAACAAAACAAAACAAAACAAAACAAAAAAAGGATCTGGAAGACCAGTATGAGAGGTAACATGCAAGCAGTAATACTTACCTGGGTGATTTCTCATTTGCTCCTGAAGTTCCTTAAAAAGCTTAAATATATCAGAGACTACAAACTTTATTTGGGCTGTGGCAATTCTTTGTACCATACCTGCTGAATAAGCTGAATCAGATATTATATTTATATCTCCTGGATGATAAGTGAGAGCTAGCATAATTTCCTACAATTCATTCTGCTGAGTGGACTGATAGGAAGTTCTGATTATTCTTTTTATAGCTAAGTCAGGAGAATATACAGCACAAATGTTATATTTTGACACATCTGTAAAGATTGTCAGTCCTTTAAGAGGGGTCTCAGGAACCTTTTTTTCAATAACCCATGGACAATTATGTAAGCTGTGCTATCCTTAAGGGGAACCTGTGCATGAAATTTGGAGCCGTGGCCAATAAAATTTGCCACTGTGGGATGGTTTCATAGCATATATTGATTTTTATATTAGTATAAAAGGTGTATACTTGTAGGTCCTATGTCAGATAACTTTATTATTCATTTAATGGCCTTTAACAACATTCTAGCCACAAGTTCTGGGTAAAGAATAAGACTTTGGTCTGGTTGTGCTATTTTTGCTGTGGTTTTTCTATCATCAGGAATTAGGATTTCATAAGCCAAATTTTCTAACAGCGTTCTAAATAAGATGATGTAGATTCATAGAAGGTGCAAGCCTTTTTCAAATCTTTGATAACTTCCAGATTAAAAGGATTATCTTCTCCTGATTTGACCTGGAGGGCCATTAGGGTCAAGTTCTTCAATCACAGGGTATGCTTATATTCTCAATTCAAATGTATCCCATCCTTTCTCCATTGCTTTAAATAATGCTTCTTATAATCTGAACATAGGAGGTATTAGGAATTTGGGGGGTATTTAAAGAGTTAAAGCTATCATTCTATGATACATTTAAAAAATAGGATTGCTGTAATATTCATATAAGATATTAATGTAAGTAATGATTGAAGATAGCATGTGTATAAGACACATAACATGACCCTTTATATACAGATATATAACCACATGGGATAATGTCTAGGAGAAAAATAGTTCAGTCCATTTCCAACTTATTCTCAGATTTGAATTCCATAGCTTTCTTCAAAACCTTTAGCTAACCTTATCAACAATTTTTTTGCCAAATTGTTAATGACTATCAGTAATGGCAGCATTTCAATTCTTTCACATGAACAATATATCCTGACTTAAACTGTTCCAGTAATCTCAATTTTGTTAGCACAAGTCTTTCTTTCAAATGTATGTATTATTTCCCCTTTCCTCCTCTATTGGATATTTTCCAATTTATATCATAAAGTATCCAAATCCTTCTTGGACATATCCCAGCATATCCATTCCTCTGCCCTTTCTAAAAATTTGTACAGTTTTACTAATAACAGCTATTCTTCTGTCAAGGATTCCCATAATACTAATTAATTATCTGAATGTATTGGCCAAAATCATTTCAAAACTAGTTAATCAATCAATTATCTGAAGCTGAATTCAGAAGTATTCTTTATTAAAATTGCACAGTTGATGAAATTAGACTTTGTATCCTTCCTCTATCCATTATATTTTCCCCTATTACCCTAAATTCCTATTGGCAATCCATGCACGTTCTGTTGCTACTTTCGGTGTTATAATCTAGATGAATGACAAAAATTTCATATGTTAATGCCAAATTGTTAATGCTGTGATTTCGACAAATATTTGCACTTAAGTTGGAGTAATATAAGAACAAAACCAAAGGAATACAATGTTAAATTATAACAGTTTAACCCTAGGAGGGACTATTAAGGATAATCTAGTAGAGTTCCCTCATTTTTAAGTGAAGGAGCTAGGGTCCAGATAGTTTAAATGATATGGACCTCATTACAAAGTATGAACTCATGTTCAATCCCATATTTTCCACGATCTCATCTTGAAAATCTTGCACATCAACTTACCTTTCACTTGTACCAAAAGTCAGATACTAGGGTATCTGGGAAGATTGATTTTTTTTCAATGAAGTGATTTTTATACCTCACAAATAATAGTAGGGACAATACTTGTTATGACTGTCTGAGTTATAGGGGCAGTCCCACAGATAGCATTATTGGGAAGAAAAAATAGCACTTTGTACTGAATAAATTAAATTATTTCAAAACAACATTCATGCCTATCTAAATTAATGAATGGATAAAAAGACTGAGTAGTGAAATTTCTTGAGTTTGAAGCTGGAATAGTTTCTAACATCAAGAAATTATACATTTATTTTAAGAGGGGGAAAATGTTGAAATGCTAGAAATAGGTTTCTTGAAATGTTGCATAGTATAATGGAGTTTACACTAACCTTAGAATGTGGAGACCTGAATTTGAATTCTAATTTTGCTAATAACTAATTGTAAGAGTTTAAACAGACTTCTTCTCAAAATTCCAGTTTATTGTTTTGTAAAATGAGTGTAATTAATCATATAATTATTTTGATACTTTAATGAAATATTTGTCAGATTGTAATAGTGAAAAACTATAGGATTAAGATTATATTATTTCTTCAATTATCTCTCAGGTTATTTTAATGCTTTAAATACATACTACCATTTTTATTTTCTCAAAGGCAGGTCAAGTGAACCCAACAGTTAAATTATATGTTGTGAACTTATATGGACCCACTCATACTTTGGAGCTTATGCCACCTGACAGTTTCAAATCAAGGTATGACATTTTAATTTCACTTTTCTGCGGAAATATTTTATTTGAATTAATATTTCATTGCATCTTAGGAGGCAAAATAAAAACAACTGAAATTTTCTCCATTGATTCTGAAATAAAATTACCATAGGACTAGCAGAAGTCTTGGTGAGTTTTGAGTTTCAATGATTAGCAATCCAATAATAAATCTAAGAGTGCTATGGACATGATGAACTGTGCCTATTGACAAGTGAAGTGATAGAGTTGGAGCAGTTGTTATGGAAGGTAATAGTCAATTGACATTTTTTCTTGAAAACAGTACTGGGCTTTCTAATAAGAATGTTTTTTAAATGAAGTTCTTTTAGAAAACCACAGTCAATGAAACATAAGCATTTTCTAAGAGATTTGGCTACATCTTTCTATTGCCAACATTGCTATTCTTCTCAGTCCAGGATAACTTAAGGATACTTTATCAAGAATAAAAACATGCTGCTTGCAGTGAGTATAATAATTCAAGGGACTAAATAAATATTTTAGATTTAAAGGTAAAAATCCTACTCAATTAGCCAATATCAAATGGCTTTGGTGACCATTGCTTTATAATATGGTTTTAGATCAGATACATCTAGACCATCTTCATTTGATTTTTACTTAGATATCCTACCATCATATTTTCTACATGATCAGGATTATGGAATTAGATAACCATTAGAAGAAATAGTATTTCCTATACTCTAGCTTTTTAAAATGATCCATTAAAAGTGCTTAAGCTATCCTCTCTTGTGAAATCTTAAGGCATATCCTCCGTATTGGAAAAAAGGTTGAGTTCACGTCCAGAATGATGGAGTATTCCATTGCATTTGAAGGACTAGCCTAGTTAAATCTAAAAGGCATATTACTATACTGTCTATAGGAACCTTTTGTTGGGTAAAACTATTAGTAATAATCTAATATGATAGAGAAAGAGGTTCATCAGTGAACAGATTTCCCTAATCAATAAAAGTATGGACTCTTGTGATATTGAAAAAAAAAATAAGAAGAATGGGAGCTGTACATATATTTAGAAAAATGAAGTCATTCATTGGATTAAATAATATATGTGTGTGAAAATATATGCATATGTACATATATATCACACTTGATTTTCAATGGACAGAAAATTTATAAATAATTTTTACAATAAACATTCATATTCACATCTATCCCAAAATCTGGCAAAAAGATAAACTGGTGATACTAATCTGGATTTCAGGACTGTTAGAAAATTTCAATAATATGAATCTATGCCCATGTTGTAAAATAGGTAATAATTTAAATTATAAGTTATAACTTTATTACTAATTTAGATAGCTAATTTTTTTTTTTGCTTCCAAAATCAAGTTGTTTTTATCTGGAAACTTTTAAAAAGGAGGCAGCCATATTGCTTTGGGATCAGAGGGAGCCTAAAAGACAGGGAAACTCTAGAAAAGTATATTTATTTCATTTTTATGATTTTTCCAAAAAAGCATGATCATATATTAATATGTTCTGAATGGAAACCTGATATAAAATGCATATAAAATATGAGTGTATCTATATATGTGTAGATATACATATGTAATGTGTGTTTGTATATGATATTAAGGATTCAATTTTGAAAAACAATTAAGATATCTACTCATTAAAATCAACAACTACTAGTCCAGGTTACTAATAAAGCATGCTACTGACCTATAGACAGGGCAGTCATGAGCTCAAGTTAGAGAATTAGAATACATTTGAGAAATGCCCAGTGTGGTTTACACTTGATGGTACATATTTGCTAATATGTCATTTTGTTTTCCTTAAAAAATAGAGGGCTTTGGGAAAGTAATAGGAAAAGATGTTTTTAAAGCAAAATAAAATGAAAAGAAAGAAAGAATAAGTTATTGACATAGCATTTTAAAACACAAACAAAATAGAACTCCAGAAATAATATAGGACAATTTTGAAAGCTACTGTTAAATTTACTATATGTTAAAAAGAAAAGCAATCTGTATGTAAAAGAGTTTTATGGTTTCATGTACACAATTCTTTTACCCTTATACTTTATGTATGGACATGCTCGTTTTATTGGAGGCACTTTAGTTTAGAATTTTAAAGAAAGAATTGAATGGAGAAGAAGGAATTTCATTTTGGTCTAGTTTTGGATCCCAGAGTATGATAGACAGGGCATGGTCTTGGTAGCATATGATATAAACTTACCACAAGAGGGGAAAATTGTCTTCTTTTATCTGCAATTATCTTCAATTTTGGCTCTGTAATTTGCATTCATAAACCTTTATATTTAATATTAGACTGTGAGTAATACACATTTTAGCCATGTATATATTATTTCATTGGACAAAAGTAAGACTTTTTTCTAATGATTTTATAAAATAGAAATCCAGTTTTGTTGCTACTCTCAATTTCACACATGACAAAAGGATGATAGAAAGTTGATATATTCCTGACGCATCTTTTCCAGAATCAGTATTTTAAATCAACCAGGGTCAAGTAACATGATTAGGATGGAAGGAGTGAGAGGAGTTACCATTTCTTTTTTTTTGAACTACTGACATGTCTTTAAAAACTGTTAGTTCAAGTACCTAAAACTTTTCTTCTTTACATGATGTCTTGATTCTGCTGCTTCCTGCAAAATGGAAAGTTAATGATGTTTTTACAGAGAAATATAAATTATTTTGGAAAAGTAAAACATAGTAAATTTATTGGTATACAATAAACCATACAATTTTATGTATATAATATGCAACTTTTCCTCTCTCTTCTACATTTACTGGCTTTGTTGGATTTAATGTTGAGTTCACAAAATTTCTACACATTCTCTTTAATTCTTTATTCCAAATAAAGAATAAATTGGTCACATTGCTTCTTGATTATACCTTTGAAGAACAGTATTTTTTTAAGTTTGGCTTTGTTTGGAGTACGTAGGCTTTCAACAGGTTTTAAATCAGATTATTTTCTAGGTTCTTGAAACTTATTTATTTTTACATTTAGGATAAATTTCTTAGTCTTTCGTAGTATATAATATGTTACAAGGATGTGTTATAGTATTATTTGCATATATAAAGTTGTTTGTCACAGTTTATGATTTCCACAACTGGAATATTCTAGATCCAATGGAGTTTTCTTTGTAATATGTAAATATTTGGGAGAAAAAGTTTTCAAATATGACAAAAATACAAATGTCATGTGGAATTCTTTTGACAGTGGTTTCACTACAGAATCAAATGAAAATAAAACTCATTATTTTTAAAATTACTTTTAAAAACTAGTCTTAAGATTCCATTCTTTATGTTATGTTCACCATGAGAGTATTGTTTCTTTTTATCAATAGTTAAAAGTTTCTTTGTTTTTGGTTTGATTGTTAAACTGTCATTACTTTCTGTTTTAATTTCATGAAACCTATAGTAATACTGAGGAATTACTAATTTCTCAGTAAGCCATTTAAGATATTTGCCTTTTAGATCATTTCTTACCTTCTGCTAGATCATTACTTATCTTTTATGGATAATTAGACTTTTGCCATAAGAATTGTATGGTTGTTTTTAATTCAATGTTAAATTTCCCCCCAGTTATGTGAGGAAACAAAATTTAGACATTGATGCTTAAGACTTTGACTTCCAGATTCTTTCCCTTCCCCCCTCCTCTTGAACACTCATTGGGAATGTAAACAATTCAATATAAGTTATACATGAGTAGTCATGCAAAACATATGCATAATAGTAATGCAGTGGAAAAAAAACAAAATCCCCCTCCAAAAAACCCAAAAAACAAAAAAAACAAAATAAAACAAACAAACAAACAAAAAAAAAACCTCAAGAAAAATAAGGAAAGTAAAAAAAAAAAAAAAGTATGCTTCAATCTGTATTCAGATACCATTAGTTCTTTCTCTGAGGGTGTATACCATTTTTCATCATAAGGCCTTCAGAGTTGTCTTAAATAACTATATTGCTGAGAATAGTAACATTATTCAGAGTTGATTATCCTACAATATTTGTTTCTTTGTAAACAGTGCATTTCCCTTTGCATCAGCTCATGATTCTCTTTCCAGATTTTTCTGAGATTATTTTGCTCAGCATTTCTAATAGCAATAACTATACACCACACTTTATTCAGCCATTTCCCAAATGAATGACATTCCATTAGTTTTGAATTCTTTGCACCCAGAAAATATGTCCTATAAATCTAAATCCTTTTGCTTTCTGTTTTTATCTCTTTTGGGATACAGGCCTAGTAGTAATATTGCTAAGAAAAGGGTATGTCTGAATGGTTTTACAGACCTTTGGGAATAATTCTGAATTGCTCTAAAGAGTGGTTAAATTAATTCTCAACTCTACCAACAGTGCCTTAATGTTTCAGTTTTTCCCATATCTCCTCTAGAATTTTTCATTTTCCTTTTCTCTCCTATTAGTCAAGCTAATAGGTATATGGTAGTTCTTCAGAATTTTTTAAAATTTGCATTTCTTCAATCAATAGTGAGAGAGGATTTTCCATATGGCTATGAATCCAAACTCAATGTCAATAAAGAAGCAATAAAATGACCATCTGTGAAGTAACTATAAATAATTACTTCATATGAAAATGATCATTTGATCATTTATCTATTGGGGAATGGCTCTTATCTCTGTACATTTAACTTGGTTCTATATTTATGTGAGAAATGAGTTCTTAATTGGGGATTTTTTTTTCAAATTCCTTTTCACAAATTACTTTTCTTTTTTTACTCCATGGTTATTCTATTATCTCTCCTTTATGATAAATCAAGAAACAATAAAACAAAACCAAAAGAACCTAGGAAGATGAATCTCCCTTATTTCAAGAGCTGTAAATACTGTGCCACTAATATGCTACTTATACAATATGTACTAACTTTCAAAAACAAAAACATAATATTCTTTAGGAAATAACAGTGGCAAGCAACTAAACAAAGTTTCTAGATGGAGAAAATTCTTAATGTTCCATTCCTTTTTGGTTTAACATACCCTGCTACCTTATGAAGGAAATCTGCTTGACAAACATAAAGTTAATTTGAATTAGCCTTATTTTTTTAATGTGCCATCTACTCTGAGAGCCCATTTTCAGAGTCCCACTGTATTAGAGACTTGCTCTAGAGTTTATAGATAGATAGATATACATAGATATACCATATATATATATATATATATATATATATATATATAAAACATATATATATACATATGTATATATAGATGCCTTATCTCCAGTATTTGTAAAATCTTATTTGTTTTTATGATACTCCACCACTATGCCTAAGATTATTGTGTCCAAAAAATGTTGGCTCACATAATTACTTTATTTCTAATTTTAATTCTATGAAAATCATTAACATTTATAGATAAGAGTGCTAGACATTAGAGCAGATACAAAATTTGGATAAGGCAGAGATCCTGCTCTAATATAATTATATGTATATATAATAGAAAAAAGGACTCAATCATAATGTAGAAAGGCATAAAGCAAAATGTTATTTTCATGGTTGAATGAGCAATGGTTTTTGCTTATAGAAGTAAACATGGAAGAAGTAGACTTTAAAGGACATATTGGAATTTGATATGCAAAGTGGGAGAAAAGGCCATTCAGTGTAGATAAAGAAAGGTGAGTAGGTTAAAAGTAATTGGAATACCAAAGTGAATATGAGGTAAATCAAAAAAAAAAAAAATACAAATGAAAGCTTTGACATTTTTTGAGCTAAAGAGTTACCTAACCAATTCTATACATAAGGAAGATTATTACTACAATATATTATATTAGAATAATTCTACAGATTAATATATTTGTAGCACTCTTTCAACTCTCTGATCAATGAGCCTCTATTTCAATAACCTTAGCCCTCTCCATAAAACTAGGCCTCACCCCCTTTCATTTCTGATTGCCTGAAGTAACACAAGGAATTCTGCTCCTATATGGAATAATCCCTCTAACATGACAAAAAATTGCCCCAACATCTATCCTCTATTCCTCACTAAAATAATTCACTTAGGATAAATCTTATCCTAATCACTATCTTCCTTGAACATATGGCAAAAATCATTTCAATAATACAAATGTGTCTCCTGACATCAGTTTCTATTTTGTGTAGCCAACTTCTTTGCTCTCAAAAATGAAGCATTCTAAAGAATATCAATTTGATAAAATAATGCATACACAGAAACAGATATTTTGACAAAGAAGCAAATATTTTAACTATATAAAGGATGGACTGCTTTCTACTCTTTCTAATGCCAAATTAATGGGTCTCTATGGAATATAGGTAGAATCGTTAGAAAAGTAAAGATTGAATTGCTTAGCTATATGAACTCAATCGCTGATTTATTATATATTTTAAGAGATTCTATGCTATAGGTGATGACTACTAACAGCTCCATGACACCTGAAGAGTGATTGATTATAAAGCAGTACTCAAGGATTAGGCTCTTAGAGATAATTCTAGTTCATCATTCTCATGATTCTACTGCAGTTATATTAAGTGGCATTCTCTCTAGGATAGTACAATTTTAACATAGCATCATATGTACTGGAGTGTTTTTGTTTTTAGGTCTATATTGATTTATCTATTATGTTTATAACATGGTGTTTTTCCCAACAATCCACATTAGGACTCAAATTGTCAAATGTTTTCATCACCATAACTCTGCTGAGGATAACTCTATATCACATTACCTCATTTTCTTTCCCAAAACAAAAATAAACCAAATTCTGTTTATTCCCTTAATACTATATTAGACTTTTAAAGAATAGCAGAGTTATAAAGAATGGTGAAAGGCAGAAGATGAACAAGATTGATTCATTCCATTCATTTAGTTTATAATTTGCCATTGATGTCATCAAAATAATCTTCATAACTCTAAATATATTTGAACTATTTAGAATGCCCTGTGAAGTACTGAAACTCTTGAGTCAATGCACTGGGGTAAAACAATCCAGCACTTGAGGCTAATTACTTATTGGACAATACTCTATAAGAATATACTTGGAAAATGGCCCTTCCCATTATCCTGTGCTGGCCCAATCATTTAGTGTATACAGAGAATTGTGGGAGGGACTAGGAGGTGCTGTGAGACTAGCAGGAGTCACTTCTGCAAGAGAAACAATGAGGTGATGTCACAGAGATCCTACACGTCCACTCTCTCTTTACTTATACCACTAAAGACCAAGAATAAAGACTTTTGCTCATCCTGACTCCAGCTGATTCTAAGGTACTCAGGGATCTAACATGGTTGCCACATGCCCAAAGTACCTAAATACCTAATTTGAGAAATAATGTTGACCAATAATTGTATGCTTCTTTTAAAATTATTTTAGTAATTTGCTTTGAGTGGAGGTTATAACAGCAGTTTCTATGTGAATCAATCTTCATTGATTCTGATTTTATTTGTTTTTACCTTGAATGATTTATGAATTAATTAGTACTAGTTTGAATTAATTAGAAAATGTTAATGTTAACTAGTGGGTTTTCTCAAATTAATAACAAAGAACTGATTATTAGTTCTCTGAACAAATACTTTCAAAATATTTCTTACTTTCTCAATTGAAATGTTTATTATTAATTTCTCTTAAAACCATTGCTTTTGCTAGAAATTCAGTTTCTGATATTATGAGCCATAAGGAAAGACATGCATTACAACAATTGCTATATAGTGCTAAATATTTTTATCTCAAAATTTGTGTCCGAACTAGAGAATATTATATCACCATGGTGAAGTGGGTGAGCAATACCAAGACTGTAGTGAGATGGTTAAACAGACCGCAGAACATCTCCATTCTGACTGTCTGTGAGACAACTACAGGAGCTTGTAGCAAAGTGAGTATGCGTTCACTTCTTTTTTTTTTTTATTTAATAACATCTGTTTAATGTCCCCTTCTAAAGGGATGTCTGGAATTTTTTTTTATAAAACCATTAAAATTTAAAATAGAAATATAAGGAAAATAAATATGGGCTCCAAAATGAAATCATTCTAAACAGTGTTCCTGAGAGTCCTTTGATCTTTACAGCTTGTTAGAAATAATCGAGAACAATTATCTTCTGTGGTCAAAAAGAATATACTTTTCTTTTCTTTTCTTTTTTTTTAAGTAAAAAGGTCATAGGCAACAAGGTCACATTAGTTAATATCCTGTGCTAGATTTCTGATCCATCATCTTTTCCCACAAATGGAGCAAGTTTGTGAAACAATTATTTCAATGGTAATTAACTTGAGAACAATTTTATTTTTTTTCTCTCCTTTGAAAAATGTTAGCTGTCATGTGGAGGAAGGAGGTGAGGAGGCAGTTGATATTGACAAAATATAATTTAAAAGAGAAAAATGACATTGTCATACAAATGGAACTTTAAAAACTTAGAAGTTTAATTTAATTTTTAAAATTGGTTGCAATTACATTTTTATTTTCTTCTTCCCTCTTGTATACACCAAAAAAAATACACAGGAAAAGTCTATATCTCTACTCTATTATCTATAGATAAGGTGGGTAGGTGATAATAAAATGGAATAATTTTGATTTTTGTTGTTAGTAAAAGAAATATTTCTCAGCAATACAATCATAAATGTACTCATACACATATTTATTTGTAGCTGCACATGTGCAAGAGTTGGCAATATAAAAATTTTAAGTATACACACATTTTATATACATATATATATATATATACACACATTTGTATTTATTTATATATGTCATATATATTCTGAAAAATCATGAAATACATACATTTCCCTCTATATAATAAATATATAAAATGTCAGCTCTACATAACAATTTTATTTATGTATGTTTTGATATATAAATATAAATTTGCATTATTTATATGTATTTTAAAAGTTGAAGATATATATATAGGGGTATGTATATATATATATATATATGTGTGTGTATGTATAAAATTAAAGATGCATGGATAATATATATGTAGTCACTGCACATACACTTATTTGTATATTCATATATACATATGTGTTTGTGAATGTCAACTTTTTCCATCTGATCATGACTAAAAATGTTTCTTTCTTCTTTACTAATTAACTAGTTGTATAGTCACAAGTGAACAAAAACAAATAGCCAAAATTAAATAAAACCCTGAACTTTTATTATTCTAGCATTGGGAGAAATACTTATTTTTTCCATTTAAATAATGTACCTTATCAGAATATTAAAAGGTAAATAAAGTGGATTCAGTACATGTAGATGGTAGAGAATTTATCCTTTATTAATAGGACAATTGCAATTTTCCCTTATACTTTGCCTGAATAACATAAGCCTCTCCTAGCTCAGGCTTAATTGTTGTTATTGTTAATGTTTCCTACAGATAGATTCTCAAATACAGTCACAAATGAGTTATTTATTTGAAGGTGTACATATTTTCTTAATTAGGAATTCCAAAATATTCAACTTTTTTTGATGGTTGCTTATGTAATGAACATTTTCAAGGGTTAGAATTTCAAGTATGCTCCTCTATTTCTATTTAGCAGATATCATCAACCAATGTATGCCTAAAACTGTTTATATATTCTGAGCACTGAAAAATACAAGAGCCAATGTCTCCCCTATGAATGCCTCAAATTTTTCTGTGTATTGGAGAAGATTATCAGGACAAATATATTTTCCCTTTTATGTAGCAGCTACTATTAGCTTGTTAATATCCTGGAATTACTCATGGTCAACTGTGATCTAAAGAGACATGTCATAGCTCTTAGCCATATATTCTCTGTAATTCTTGAATATATTCATCCAGTTTTCATAAGGCTATTGCTTGCCTAGTGATCAAGCTATATTTATTTCAAAGAATAATAAAAATTTGGACAAATCATGCAACATAGGTGAACAATAAGTCATCTATGCATAGTTCAATATAATAGTCAAAATATGTCAGTGGGTGAGAAGACAGAGTTATAGACTGAGAGAACTGATTTACTGAACCATTACTTAACAGGGATATTTAAATATGAGGTAGAATATTATTCCTGCACAATAAATATTTCAGAGTTAAACTTCCAATTCCAGCATATCAATATAAATCTTATTTCTACAATGCAACAAATGTAAGTCAAATTCATCTAAAAATGGCATCAAGGAATTGACAAATAGCCACATTATATTATCTTGTTTGAATAAACATTTTTGTCATTTATCTCATTAAAGAAATATATAAGTCCCTCATAAAATAGTTTTTGAGGCATTTGGGGTTAAGTGACTTGCCCAGGGTCATGCAACTAGGAAGTATTAAGTGTCTGAGACCAGATTTGAATTCAGGTTCTCCTGACTTTAAGGTTGGTGCTCTATAGCTGCCCCCATAAAGTAGATTTTTAAATTAAATTATGGTATTTAATTTTTTTCAAACTGAAAAAATACCAAAATAAATGATTTACATTGAGAGAAAAATTAAGAGTAATGTCCATGATTAATCATTTTAAACTTGGTTGTGTGCCAATTTCTTTTGAACACCTTAACTATTATTACTTACCAGGTGAAGCCTAAAGGTAAAAATAAAAAATGGGTAGGGATGTTCAGAAACTATAACCTATCAAAGGGATCTTGGTTTTGGGAAAAAATGCGTTTTAATCTAAGTGTTTAAAATTCAGAAAGAATTCAATGTAAAGTTGTGTTCATAGTTAAATAATCATATAATTATCATTTCCTATTTAAGCATTTAGATTTTTTTTAATGATAGTAAGGACAAAAGACTTTTCTAGTATAGGAACCAGAAGAGGAAAAATAAATGTAATTGAAAAAATTAAATCCTTCTAATGCATGCAAATACAGGTGTGTAGACATCTTATGGAATAAATTGTTTCATTTCAGAAATATGAGATGACATCAGACGTGTGGCTTTCTAAACAGGTACAGTATGTATGACGTTTAACTTCTCAACTGGTGGACATTTGAATTGTCTTATTCATCTCTTTCTGATGAATTCTATTTAAACTGATTTTAAAAGATGTAACAGGCAAAAATAAAAATGTTCTAATTAAATTAAAATTGAATAAAAATAAAGTCTCTTTCATTTAAAAGTTAATTTTAATTTTTGTTTTTTCCCATAAATGTTATTATTAATATGTATATTTATGTATATATACATAGGTAGATAGATAGAGATATGTCAACCTTATATATACATATATATATGATATATAGATATATCTATATATCTATTTATAGATATATAGACATATATGTATATGTTTTCTTCAAGTTATAATAGTTACACATATTTTACATATATAATATAGACTCAATGCTTTTTGAAGAAGTTATATAAAAACATCTATATGATTTATTATTTTGTTTTCCTGGGGAAAATACAAAAAATAGCTGAGATGATTATGTGTATAATTCAGCATAGAAACCCTATGTCATTGACCAAAGCAACAAGAAAAAATGCAATTGAAAGTTCAACCTAACTTGATGGGTGGTCTATATTAATCAAATTAACTTTTTTGAATCCCCTCCAGGAAATAACAATACTCCACATGTCCTTAATAGGAGCTTCATAAGTTTTGAAAGAATAAATGAAACTAATTTCACCTGTCATTTCACAGGTGAGGCAATTGAGGTCATGTCAGGTTAAGTAACATTCCTAAAATCAAATATCTCATTAATATAGTTAGAATGAGATTCTGGGTCTTCTTCTAGGTAGAGGTGCAGGTAAGAATTATAGGGTCTATGACATTTTAGGGTTACAAGATTGGCAATTTCAGAATACAAGATGCACTAGTAAGGCACCAAAAGTGGGGGAAGGACCAGCATGGCTCAAAGAAGCTCACCAGAACTTCAGATGGAAAATGAAAGCAATGTAACCAGAAAAGCACTGTACTGTATGATGCCTGGGAAGAAACTGCAAATTAGGAGACTATTAGGCAGAAGAATCTCCTTGGTCATCATTTGTTTTTTATTGTAATGCCATAATTTGTTAACTGAGGGTGAATTCCACAGTAGTCATAACTCTATGCCTGACTTCTAGTTCAGTGCTGTATCTATTATACCACATG
This sequence comes from Sminthopsis crassicaudata, assembly GCF_048593235.1. Taxonomy (NCBI): domain Eukaryota; kingdom Metazoa; phylum Chordata; class Mammalia; order Dasyuromorphia; family Dasyuridae; genus Sminthopsis; species Sminthopsis crassicaudata. The sequence continues at coordinate 369,424,589 of NC_133619.1, read as the reverse complement.
ATAAAAAGCTAAGCAAATATTAACTTAACACAACTATTTACTGTGAGGGTGGGGTTCATAACTATTTTCTCAAGAGAAGGACTATTAGGCCTAGCATTTACTAAATTAAAATTTTGCTTGCTAAATAAGTCTGTTTTCTACCACTCTAAAAATTACACTTAGTTAAAGTAACATCCCCAAAATAGTCAGACTCAGTTTTCCACTTTACATAAAGCTGAGTTAGATATCAAAAAGCAAACCAAAAAATAAGGATGTTGTTTTAATATAAATTATGTAATATATATATGTAACTTATATATGATTTAATATAAATTAATATAAATATAAAATTTAGTATACACTCAAGGTATTTAGACATGATATTTTCCCTTTTTGAATTTTTTTCAAATCTAGCAGAAATGCATATTATTTTTGGAGTATGCTGTCTTCAGTTAAATTTAGATGTAGGCATGTAGAATGGTATTGTTTTGAGAGGTCCTTAAAATGATTTGTTTTCAGCTGTATAGAAACATAATGTGGTTGAGAAGATTTACTCATGATTTTTTATTCTTTTTTTTTTTACTGCTTTGAATGGGAGTGTTCTTTTTTAATGGTAACTAACTAATTTTCTTAAAAATGGAAAATTAAGCTTGACAGTCTAAGTCAGCTAAAATAAAAAGTAAAACATGAAAGTAAATCCCAAAGTACATTCATTAAGTTAACACTCTGCAAAAAAAGGATAAAATAGTCCAAATGATTATATTAAAATTTGTGTTAAGTCAAAACTATACAGAAATATTTTCTGAACAGATATTATTTCAAATAATATTAATAAAATATTTAATAACTATACTCAAATGAAGTCATAGTATGCAACTTATATTAGTATATCAATAGATAGAATCTATGAAATGGGTTACACCATGTGATGCTACCAAAAAGCATTTCACAGACAATCCAACAAAATTCAACCAGCACTATGTTGCTAAAGAAACACTGAACAAATTCACTGAAAAATTGTGGTCAGAATTTCATTTGCCACTGGAATTTTCTTGAATGTTTGTTGTTGCAGTTATTGTTGTTGTTATATTATTATTTTTATTTTATGAAGCTTATCAACTTTCCTACTAACATATTTAATGAGTAAAAAATATCAAACAATCCATCAATTTATGCAATAATAGCATTACTATCTGAATTCCTAGTCTTTAAGACAGTACTCTTGGATTATTGTATTAGAGCTATATTAACTAATGTAAAAATGATATAAAAAAGAAAAGACTAAAAACTTATCTTGTGCAAATTATATTCAACCAAATAAAAACAACATTTTAGATAAGGCTCAGATTTTATTTAGTGTAAGAGCACTATGTACTAGGTGGAAGGTTATACACCAAACTATATAAACAGATGGTGAGAAAATTTTGAGTTTGAGCAACAAAATACTGTATGATGTCACAATTGAATTCCTGGCCTTTTTTAAAAATGAATAGGTAGAAATAAAAAAAAAAATAACTCAATCTGTAAATTTTTTATATCACTTTTAAACTAACACAGAAATGTATGAGTGTGAATTTCACCTGACGACCAATATCTATTTCTCTGACTCACTCAACTATGATGTGAGAATAGTATGGTATAAGAACAAGTGAGGAACAAATCCCACTTATCTTACTCTCATATGTCTTGCACTCTGCACTGTGGAAAGCAAATTCAAACTTAGTAATATTTGTTAACCTTGTACTCCTTACCCAAACCATTATCGAAGATAATTTTGAATAGTACTATATACTTAGCCAACCACAAGTTTCCTGTGCCCTTTTTTTTAAATGATAAAAAAGGGCTTTATAATGAAGATAGGAAAAGTGAGAACACAAACCTGAAAGATGACAACAATAGTGTCAAGCTCAAAAGGTCTCTTAGAAGAGCTCAGAAAGAACCTTAGAGAAATAGAAAAAATAGGGAGAAAAATGAGAGCTATGCAGGTAAATTATGAATGTTTTGGGAAAAGCCAGCAGCTGTAAATATACTATATGCGCGCGTGCGCACACACACACAAACACACACACACACACACACACACACACACACACACAAACACACACACCGAAGAACACACATACTGAGGAAAAAAAAAAAAAAAAAACCCTAAAATATTATTGGCAAAACAGAGAAAGAAACAATTATTTAAAAATGAATTTGGTAAAATCAAAAAAAAAAATCTACTGCACAAAACAACTCCTTTAACAGTACAATTGGTCAAATGTAAAAGGAGACTAAAAAAAAAAAAAAAAAGCTGACAAAGAAAATAATTCATTAAAAATTAGAATTGAACAAATGGAAGGGAATAACTGGATGAAATATCTAGGATGTGTCAAACAAAAATTTAAAAAGAAAAGAAAAAAAGAAGGAAATATAAAATGCCAATTTTCATCTGGAAAATTGATTCAAGAGAAATAATCTAATAATTATTTGACTACCTGAAATCTATGATCACAAAAAGAGCCTGGATAACAACTTTCAAGAAATGATACATATAGAGTAAAGAATATGTGTGAATAAAAACTGCTCTGATATCCTTGAACCAGAGGTCAAAATGCTACTTAAAGAATCTATCAATCACCTCATGAAAAAGACTCCCAAATGAAAAATCCAATGAATTTTGTAATTTAATTACAGAATTATCAGATCAAGGAAAGAAAATACTACAAGAAGCCAGAAAGAAATAATATGAAGAGCCGTGATCAGATTTACTAATGACATAGTAGCTTCTACAATAAGGGACTGGGTCAGGGAGGAGGGCGAGCTCTGGATGATATTCCAGAAGCCAAAGAAGATTGGACTACAATCAAGAATCAACTACTAAAAAAAATTGAGAATTATCTCTCAGGGGAAAATTTGGACATTCCATAAAATAGGTAATTTTCAATTATTTCTAATGAAAAGAACAGAACTGAACAGAAAATTTGATTTTCAAAAACAAAAATCAAGAAAAACATAAAATTTAAACAGATTAGAAAAATTCAATATGTCTTTTAAATATAAAAAATGTATTAGATCCTTACATAGGAAGATTATATTTGTAATTCTTGAGGACTGTATGTATGAGGACAATTAGAAAGGGTATACTTAGACAGAAGATGTGGGTAAAAGTGATGATTTATTTAAAAGCATAAAAGGGATAGGAAAAGGGTAGTACTGGAGGAGAAAAAAGGAGAAATAAAATGGGGCAAATTACATCACATGAAGAGGCACAAATGACCTACTGAATTAGAGGAAAAAAGGCAGGTGGATGAACATTGTTTGAACCTCATTCCCACCGGATTTGGTTCAAAAAGGGAATAATATATGTATTTAGTGTGGTATAAAAATATGTCACATTTTATAGGAAAGTAGGAGAGAAGAGGGAAGAATGGAAGAGGCTAATAGGAGGAAAGGCAGAAGTAGCAAAGGAAAGGGATAAGTGGGAGGTGATGAGGGAGGGCAGATTGAAGGAGGTAGGGATTAGAAACAAAACACTGGTGAGTAATGAAAAAGTGAAAGAAAGAAAAACTATAAAAGGGAAAAATAGAATGGCAGGAAATATAGTTAGTAATCTTAATTTATTATAAATGGTATGAACTCTCCTATAAAGATAAAACAGATAGCTAAGTGGATCAAAAGCCAGATCCTATAATATTTTGGTGACAAGAAACACATATGAAACAGAGAGATACATAAAAAAATAAAGATAAAAGACTAGAGCAGAATCTATTATCCTTCAGCTGAAGTTTAAAAAAAGGAGGAATAATGATCTTGATTTTTAGATCAAGCAAAAGTAAAAATATAATATATAATGAAAAGAAACTACATCTTGCTAAAAGGTACCATAGATAATGGGATAAGATCAATGCTAAATATATATACCTCCAAGAGATATAGCACACAAATGTTTAGAGAAGGTAACTGAGTTGCAAGAAGAAATACACAGTAAAATTATATTGATGGAAGGATTTCAACCTCCCTCTCTCAGAAATAGATAAATCTAACCACAAAATAAGCAAGAAAGAAGTTAAGGAGTTGAATATAATTTTAGAAAATTTAGATATGATTTCTCTGAAAAAAATTGATGGAGATAGAAAGGAATAGATCTTTTCTCAGCAGTTCATGGCACCTATGCAAAAATCAACAACGCACTATGGGGAAAAAAAAAAGCCTCACAATAAAATGCAAAAAGGCAGAAATATTAAATGCATCCTTTTTAGATAATGACGCAATAAAGTTATGTGAAGTAAAGGCCAGTGATGAATAGATTAAAGATTAATTGGAAATTAAATAAACTAATCCTCAATAATGAGTGGGTCAAAGAAGAAATCATGCAAACAATAAAACATTTTCATCCAAGAAAATGATAATGTGAGAACTTATGTAATGCTATCAAAGCAAGTTTTTTTTTTTAAATCGCTAAATTCTTGTGTAAATAAAATAAAGAGAAAATAATGAATTAAACACAAAACTAAGAAAAACTAAGCAAAGAACAAATTAAAAATACCCAATTAAATGCTAAATTAGAAATTCTGAAATTCAAAGTAAAGATCAAATTAATTGAAAGTAATAAAATTAAATTAATGAATAAAAACAGAGAGTTGATTTTATTTTAAAAAATAGAGAAAACTTAGATCAATTTGATTAGAAAAAGGAAAGAAAGGGGTTCCAGGTAGAGCCAAGACAGTAGACAGAAGCTAGGAGTGTGTTCAGTGTTTCCTTGTTTCCCTTGAAAAACACATGAAATCAAGTCTCTGAACAGAGTGTAGAATAATAGGCTTACAAAGAGACAGAAATGATTTTATAGTTCAAAATAGATTGGAAGGACTTCAAGAAAGTTCAATCCCATGGAGTGAAAGCCCAACTAAGAGGACATCTAGGAAAGATAGTAGGAGTGTTTTAATTACAGCAAATCAGCAATCTTTATCATGAGTCAGTAAAACAGTAGTAGAGCAAGCAAGAGGGACACAGTCACAGCACAGAAGGTAAATTGTTAGCCTGAGAAACAGGCAACAATATCAGGAACTAGGTCAGCCTACCCCCAGTGCTTTGAGCAAGCCACCAAACACAAAGGTTCTCTGTGCTTAAACCCAAGGTTCAAATCTGTACCACAAGGTTGGAACAGAGTCCCCTGTACTGAAAGAGCAGAGCTTGCTTTAAAAGTCATGAAACTTGGAGGTGCAAAGAGAAATAAAATAAAAAAAGAAAATGAGTAAAAACAAACAAACAAAAACAAAACAAAAACAAACAAAAACAAAACAAAAACAACAAAAACAGAAAAGGATTGTGACCATAACAAACCTGCTATGATGTCAGAGAAAATCAAAACATCAACTCAGAAGAAGAAAAAAACTGACTCCCTATAAACCTCAAAGGTAGACATGAATTGGTTTCAAGTCCAAAGAGCCTTCTTGGAAGAGCTCATTAAGAATTTCAAAAATCAAATAAGAGATAGAAGAAAAACAACTGAATGGAATGAGAAGTATGAAAAAAGAGTCAACAGTTTGGAAATGGAACAATAAAAATTGAAGAAAATAATTCCTTGAGAATAAAATTGGCCCCCCAAAGGGCGTGAAGTCAAGATGGTGTAGAGCAGACATGGTTTTCTGTGGCCTCCTCTGACCTTCTCTCAAACCAACAGCAGCTTAAGCCTCTGAACTGGTTTTGAAGTGATAGAAGCCACAAATATCTGGAGCACAACACATTTCCAGAAGAAGATACTTTGGAAGTACTTCAGAACAAGTCTGTTTTATTCTGGCAGGGAGGACAGTATGTTAAGCCTAAATCCCAGAATAGGGAATCTGTGACAAGGAGCTGAGACAGGGAGCCAGAGCATTGTAGTATCCGTGATTTGGGAAATATTTTATAATGGTCTTTGGCGACTCCGTCATGGATGTAAGTGGGTGGTTTAGCAGATTGATGTAAAATCATCCAAAAGCAAATTCAAAAAGCAATTGTAAGCCACAGAGGCCATAGAAGAACTCAGGACCTGGATGATTACCCAACACCAAAGTCATTTAACATAACTGCCGCAGGGCACATTAAAACAAATGTCACCCCTTTGCCTTAAGAGAAGATTTCAACCCCTTAAAAAAAGAGCAAAAAACCAAAAAGGGCTTTGACCATAGGCAATGTTTATGGAGAGGAGAACAGATATCAAACCCTGAGGTTCCTAAAGGGAAATCAATATCAGATGGAGCTCCAAAGGGAGATATGAGCTTCATGAGCTGGTCCCCATTTCACAAAGCTTTCTTAAACATTTCAAAAAAGGATCTTAAAAGAGAGTTAGAAGAAAAATAGGGAAAAGAATGAGATCTTTGCAAAAGGGTATGGGAAAGGGAAAAACAAAAAAAACAAAACAAAACAAAACAAAACAAAACAAAACAAAAAAAACAGAAATTATCTGAAGAAAACTCCTTAAAAATAGATTTGATAAAATGTGAAAAGCATATAATTCCCTACAAAACAGATTTGATAAAATGGAAAAATCATATAACTCCTTACAAAATAGATATGAAAAAGATACCAACTCACTGAAAAACACAATTTATAAAATGGAAAAATAAAACCTGGGAAGAAAAACAAATGTGCAAACAGTTTACACTCATTTCCCAGTGTTCCTTTTCTGTGTGTAGCTGATTCTGTCCATCATTGATCAATTGGAACTGAATTAGATCTTCTCTTTGGTGAAGATATCCAATTCCATCACAATACATCCTCATACAGTATTGTTGTTGAAGTGTATAATGTTCTGCTCATTTCACTCAGCATCAATTCATGCAAGTCTTTCCAAGCTTCTCTGGATTTAACATATATTTTAACAAGTTTAACATATTTTGGATTACTTGCCTTTGGAAATAGGGGAAAATTTGGAACACAAGGTTTTCTAAGGGTCAGTACTGAAAAATTGTCTGTGCTTATGTTTTGAAAATAATAAGCTTTAAAAAAACAACAACACTCAATATTCAAGGAATTAGAGTATCTTATTCAAAAACCAAAACATCACTCTTTGTTCATAAGATCCTAAAGAATCAACTTAATAAAACATACTAGAAACTATTAACAATTTTAGAAATGTTGCAGAGTATAAAATAAGACAACATATATAATTGGTATTTCTATATTACCAACAAATCTCAAAGAAAGAGTTAGAAAGAGAAATTTCACTTAATATGACTGTACATGACATAAAATATTTTGGAGTGTACCTGCCAAGACAAACCCAAGAATTATATGAACACAGTTATAAACACATCTTACACAAATAAAATCAGATCTAAACAATTTGGAAAATGTTAATTGTTTATGTGTAAGCTGAGCTAATAATAACAATGACAATTCTACCGAAATTAATCAACTTCTTCAGTGCTATACCAACCAAAATACTTTGTGTCCAAATACAGTGCCAAAAATACTTTATCTAGAATAATAAAATTCATCTGAAAAATTAAAAAAACAAGAATTCTCAATGAATTAATGCAAAATTTTAAAGGAAAGAGGCCACTTATACCAGACCTAAAATTATATTATGAATTAGCATTCTTCAAAATCATTTGATTAGGTTAGTGATTTATATTTTTTTTTATTTTCTTGTGTATGTTTTTTTTCTTTTGATCTGATGACATGCTCAATATATCATATATGAACATATGTTTAAAAGAATTGCATAATATTCAACCTTAATCAGGTTGCTTGCTATCTTGGGGAAGAGGAAGGTAAGGGAGGGAGAGAAAAAAATTTAGAACACAAAAGTTTTACAAAAATGAATTTTGAAAACTAACCCTATATGTATTTGAAAAAAATAATGTAATATTAAAGAGAATTAGATGAGAGAATATTTGCAGAACAGTGTCAAATTTGGAATATGGATACTTATGATCATCATAAGCTTTTGTATAGTTCTTTAAGATTGCAAAAATTATTAACAGGTATCTGATATATAGATTGAACTAATTAGTTTCTGAAAAACTTTGCAATTCTAAGAATTATAATTCTTTAAATATTCATGTATGATGTATATACATATATATAGCTAACATTAATATATAACATTCTAATTTTATTTACCATTCTCTTCTAAGCATTCTCCCCCACAAATGTGCTCTATTTTATAGCACTTGTTAGGCATAGATCTGTGTACATTTGAAACTAATAATACTTTTTTATATCCTAGAATTTGAATGTTTTACTAATTTTTACTCAATTTTAAAATTATTTTTGAGAAATGGATTTTGATATAATTATTATATTGCACCATTGTGAGTGAATTCATTTATTTCTAACACAAAGATCAGATTTTTGCATGTCCTTATATAATTATAGAATGAGGAACCTGTGTTTTCCAAAGATGGCAGCAAGTTCTTTATGACAGTCCCTGTTAAGCAGGGAGGTCGAGGAGAATTCCATCACATTGCCATGTTCATTGTTCAGGTAAGACTTATAATTTTCTCTATAGTTTGGTTAAATTTTCATTAATTTCTTGATTAACCATTTATTTTATGAGTATCTGACCATCTAGGAGCTAATGAATGGTCCATTATTGTTCAGTGGAACAAAATATATCATATATCCTCCATGGTACAGTTTGGAAATGAAGAACCTTCCAAAATTTGCCTCACTTTTACCATTGACCCTATATTCCCAAAAATATACTCTGCACTCCATCTAGGCTAGTATACTCAAAAACCTCTGAATATACCATACGTATTACCATCTCTAAATCTTTGACAATGTTCTTTCTGTCAAAAAAATATTTTCCTTCAAATCTCTCCTTATATAAAAACTACTTATCTCTGAAGACAAAATTCAAATCTATCTTCCTCAACGTGACCTTTTTTGAACTTTATAGAATTTGATTTGTACTTGGGAACACATCTTATGGCAAAGCAGCTTAATTTCTATTTTGCTCAAAGATACTCAGGTAAATGTTATTAAGTGGTGGTCATGAGGAGCTTCTGAGTAATAGATAATGATTTCAATGGAAAAGAAAACGGTCATATTCTCATTCCATTCCTATGCAAATGAAAAACTGATTATATTCTCCACATGACCAGAAGAAAAAAATATTTAAATATTATGAGATATTGGCCTACAAGATATTAGGAAGAGCTCCCTTGGATTGTTATGTTAGTTGGCTATCTGCTACATGGAAAAGTTTTTGTTGATTTTTCATATGTCTATTAACTTAATAAAGGGAAGTGAAAGAAACTTTATTCCATAACTACTGACCCATACTTATTAGGAAATAGCACTCCAGATAATATAGGACTTGCCATAAATGAGATTAAATGTGTCTGTCTGCTATGCTTGGCATGCAGCATTAATTTCATTGTCGGTAATTTCTAAAGCAAACATAAATTTTAAAAGTGTATTAAGCACTGTACATTAAGTATTTGATCACTTTAGATACTTTCAATAACCATATATTGCTTGTGTGTATCCCGAACTCCAGAGAATTCAGTTCTCAGAAATCTGATCAATTATCATTAATATACTCCACATGGAGGCCTTCCTTTAAAATTGAACACTTCACGACTTTTTTCCCTTACATTTTGGAAAAAATATAGCCACATTAAGTGGCTCAGACTTGTGACAGAACATAGTGGGCAAGCCAGCTCCCAAAATTCCATCAAATTAAAAAAAACATAATACATGTTGGTAAATTAATTCAATTTCTTTCTTTATTCATCAGTAGAACATTCCTTATTTAAACTAAATTTAAATGATTTGAAGTGATGATTTCATTTTGTGTAATTTCAGCTATCATTATGCATTATCAATTGCATGAATAATACAGTGTTAAAATTATTCTTCCTCTATTCTATTGCACCTTCAGTCCAATAGGGAGAAAAATTTTGAAAGTTTACTACTGTATCTCAATGTCTTACCTTGAAATATAGATTACCTAAGATAAAAAATCTACACAAAAATAGTGTGCCTACCATATCTTAGTAATTTAAGTTTTTTTTTAATGTACAATGTAAATATTATATATTTTTATTATAGTCAATAAACAGTTAAAGTAAGTATATAATGTGAGGAAATTCTGGATAAGGTAGCAAGAAGTAATAAAAGTGGTCAAAGATTCACCAGTTTATTACTCACTGATATGCAAGTATTGGATTCCCTAGCCCTTTAAATACCACAAACACCTTTCTATCTTGTGACTATTGCTGGAATCAAGAAGGAAGGGGACCTTGGGTGCAGTAATCAACCAACATGATGGAGCATTCTTTACTTATGTTGGATACAAGGGCATTGGGATTGAAAAAGTTTTTCTTTTCTTTATTGTTTTCAATCTTGAATAATTTTATTAAATAAACCTTGCTAAAATTGATTATCAGCTGGAAAGCCTTGCATCCCTTACTGAAATTAAGTTAAATAAACTAGTTATTGAATACATAAGGATTTCCCAGTACACACATAGTTTGATGAGTAAGTGATGAGACATAAAATCACTTCCATCAAATAGATCCTAGAAAAAAGCAGCACTTAATCAATATTTATATAATACCTCATAAGTAATTTCATCTTCCCTCCTGTGAAAGCTGAGGATACTGAATCCCCAATAGGTTAAGTGATTTGCCCAAGATCACAAAAGTAGTAAGTATTAATGGTAGGGTTTAAACACAAATCCTATGGTGATAGGGCCAATACTCCAATAGTAGCCATCCCATAACATTTCCCCTTAGTGATAAAAATAAATCTTAGTTTGAAAAAATAACCTAACTTGGAGGTAAAGAACTGATAACTAACTTTTTTGAGCAACATCAAAATGAAAGTAATTGTTTACATCTAAACACCTAATAAAAGATATAGAATATGTGACATCTCCTGAAACAAATTTTGAAATAATGTGAAAAATGTCTCATAATACTTACATGTAGTATATATTATCCTAGAAAATGATTTTCATTGGAACATGATCATATATTTATGTAATTTAGAGCTGGAAAATAATTCATTCAGTTATATGACTCATTTCAAAGATAAAGAACCAAGGCTTAGCAGAGTAAATACATTTTGAAAAGTATTCAACAAGTAAAGGTAGGTTTTTAATCAAGGTCCTCAAAAATTTTCCATTGTCCTCTGAGATATCACTACACACCTGTCAGATTGGCTAAGATGACAGGAACAAATAATGATGAATGTTAGAGGGGATGTGGGAAAACTGGGACACTGATGCATTGTTGGTGGAGTTGTGAAAGAATCCGGCCATTCTGGAGAGCAATCAGGAACTATGCCCAAAAAGTTATCAAACTGTGCATATCCTTTGATCCAGCAGTGCTTCTACTGTGCTTTTATCCCAAAGAAATACTAAAGAGGGGAAAGGGACCTGTGTATGCCAGAATGCTTGTAGTAGCTCTTTTCGTAGTGGCTAGAAACTGGAAGATGAACAGATGTCCATCAATTGGAGAATGGTTGGGTAAATTATGGTATATGAATGTTATGGAATATTATTGCTCTGTAAGAAATTACCAGCAGGATGAATTCAGAAAGGCTTGGAGAGACTTGCATGAGATGATGCTGAGTGAAATGAGCAGAACCAGAAGATCACTATACACTTCAACAACAATACTGTATGAAGATGTATTCTGATGGAAGTGGAAATCTTCAACATAAAGAAGATCCAACTCACTTCAATCTGATCAATGATGGACAGAAACAACTACATTCAGAGAAGGAACACTGGGAATTGAATGTAAAATATTAGCACTACTGTCTATCTACCCAGGTTACTTATACTTTCAGAATCCAATACTTAATGTGCAACAAGAAAATTGGATTTACACACATATATTATATCTAGGTTATCCTGCAACACATGTAAAAAGTATGAGATTGCCTGTCATCTAGGGGAAGGAGTAAAGGGAGGGAGGGGAAAATCTGGAAAAATGAATACAAGGGATAATGTTATAAAAAAAATTACTCATGCATATATACTGTCAAAAATGTATAATTATAAAATTTAAAAAAGTTCATTGTCCTATATATTTTAATATTTCACATTATAAACTTTAACAGAAATTTCATATGTTCAAGATTTACTTAAATATAATCTTTAAAGTTTTCTGTTTTTTAATGTTTGCAAAGCCACTTTGCATTGCAAAATGTAAGAGAGAAAAAGTCATTAAGTGTTCAATTTTTAAAGACCTCCAAGTGGAGCTCTATGAACGACAATTGATCAGATTTCTGAGAACTCAATTCTCCGGAGTTAGGGAAACACACTAGCAATATATTAGAATATCTTATTGTAATATAGTATAAAATACTGGATATGTCCTAAAACCTAACAAGATTTTTAAATTTTTCTTAGAAAAGAGAGAAAGAAAGAGTGATCATCTCCCAATTAGCTTTGTTGGGCCAAATAAAAGTGTATGATAAAGGTATCGAAACTCATTGAAATCAGATTTTCTTTATATCTGCCATAAATATAAAACTTCAATAAATTATTTGTTGAATGGATTTTATTGTCAGTGAATTAAATCCAGAAATTTTATGTAGGGTCAAGAATTTTTATTTTGGAGGCAGAGAAACTGTATTCTAATTTCACCTCTGATGTCTATTTAACCTTAGACAACCCACTTAAACTGCCTAGATGCCACTTTCCTCTAACATAAAATAAGGAAGTTGTACTAAATGACCTTGGAAATCACTTCCAGTTCTTATTATCTGATTCCATGACTCTATGAATTGATAAAGAAAAGCAAGATGGCAGGAGTATCCTGGATCATAGAAGCACTAAAAGTGACTATAAGTATGCTTCATTTTTCTTTGAAAATGCTCTGTTTGTTGACCCTTGTAGTGCTTAATTTGAAGGGGAAAAGGCTATTACAAAGACTTGAAGCTAAAGCTAATAACTTTAGGAGTAATTTCACAATAAACCCAAAGAGCATGATTTCATTTTCTTCCTTTCCACAAATAGGGTATATATATTTCCTTTGTGAATATGGATACTATGGACCCAAATAAAACTAATTTTGTTCCCTAAGGCCTAGAATCATTATCTACAATTTATAATCTTGGATTCTACCATAATCAAACCAAAACCCAAGTTATAAAAGAGTTGACATATATTTGTTCATTCATTTAGAAGGACTTGATCACATACTTATAATTTGTAAAACTCTATGCACATAAAGCATGGGTTGTGGTTATGCATGCCTAAATTTCATTCTCTTTTCAATTAGGAGTGTGCAATAGTTCTAAGGTTTATGACCAATACAGAGAAGAATTTGATTTCTTTGTTTGAAGAGACTATTTTCGTTTTATCTGTATAATTCTAATGTCTAGACCAATTCTTGGAATAGAGTAGGCATTTGAGACATTTTTGTTGAATTAATTTGAGTTGAATAATAAGAAAAATATTGATTTGGATTATAGATATCAGAGAAAAATTATTAAACTGTGTTATTTGTCATTATATATATATATATATGAATAAAATAGAATATTTTGATTTGCCCAAATTATTCAGATATTGCTGTATATTCAAATGTGAGTATTTTGATTAAGCATATGGGATTATAATTTATTGACTTTTTATCCCTTGAATTTGTCACATTTATTGGACATTTTGCTGCTAGGGGTACCTGTTCAGATGTAGATTTCTGCATTAGACTATAGTTTTTCTCAAGAGAAGGATTTGTTCTCTCTAAACTTAGTATCTCGAATTTAGTATCTCACCAGTTTCTTACTACAATGTTCTAAATACAATAAGCATGTGATATGTGTTTGCTTAATTAAACTAATAATTATCTCATTTTTCTTTTCATTTTCTATGAAATATTCAGTAATAATCAGCCTGTAATTTTGCTCCAGCATATCTCTTGCCCATAATAAAAACTATATAACTTCACTATGAACTTAGTTTCAAGGCTCAACGATTGAGTCAGTTAAATGGAACTTGTGTGATTTAGGTGTTCCCTTCTGCTAATCTGAATTTGTGAGCTTTCTAATGATCAGGCATTTTCCTTTTCTGTTGTGACCAAGATCTTCACATTATATTCTAGTCCTAGTATTTGAGATTCTGCTTAGTTTACTTGTAACCTTGCCTTTGTATGCTACACATTACTTACTTTCTCTGTGATCTGGACTTTGCAGACTTTTAGCAATAGTGTTGCCCTGTCCTTGAAAGACAATCCTTGTGACTGGATCATTTTTTTGTTTATTGCCAGACCTACCTGATGTTGTGATGTGAGCATTACCCTACTTCTGTATCAACATTATCTGTATCTTTTTTCACCATTCCCCTGGGGAGAAAAATCCATTTTACCAAGGCCTCTTTCAAATATGCTAATTTATCTCTTCTGACACTGCCATCATTCTGGTGAAGGTCCTCATCACCTCACACATGGATTATCACAAAAGCTTCAAGTTTCTTTCTACTCCTCTCTAGCCCCATTCATTCACTGAAGTGATTTTCCTAAAGCATAGGTCTCACCATTCAACGCCTCTCCCCCCAATAAATGCTAATAACTCTTTATGTCACCAGGATCAGATACAAAATGTTCTTCTTGTTATTGAGATCCCTTCATAATCTGACCCCAGTTATACTCTTCTAGTCTTTTTAAACCTACTTTACTACCATATTCTCTGATCTAGTGACATTGACCTTCTTGTTCCCTAAAGAAGTCCCTCCATCTTTCAGCTCTCATCTCCTGGGATTTTCTCCAACCATTTAATGTACCTGAAATATTCACCTTCCTCACCTCCACCTATTGTTTTCTCTGACTTCCTTTGAAGTCTCAATTAAAATCCAATCTTCAATTGGAATCCTTTTTCAACCCCTTTTAATTCTATTCCTTCTCTTAATTTAATTATTTCTAACTTTGTTTCTACCATTTGATTGTAAGATCCTTGAGGGAAGAGACTGTCTTTTGCCTCTTCTTGTAGTTTTGGTACTTATATTGATTGGTGCATAGTAAATATTTGATAAATGTTTATTGACTATTTTATGTTCCATTGGTCTTCCAAAAGGTTCTTGGAACTCTTTATTTGAACTTCACTACTTATGTCTTCCTACTTCTCTGCCTTTAACATCTTCCTATTTGGTGCTGAGTTATGTTTTTCAACTACTTACTTGGAAAGTTCAGAATTCCTCATATTAGCCATTCATTGTTAGCATTGTCCAGGAATTTTTTCCAGAATCTATCCCAATATTCATTAAGAATTGTTCATCAGACATTTCCTTTTAAAAGTCATTTGGATCTAGGCACCAAAAGTTTTGTAACATTTTTTTGTATTTATTATATTTCTTGACAAAAGCATATGTACATATGTAGGTAAATAGATAAATTTGGAATAACACTTTAATGTAAACCTGATGCTGCCTTAAAAAATATTTTTTTCAAGTAAGATAGGACATGCTAAATCTTTCTTTTATTGCAATAATAGGAGAAATTTCAAGGTATGACTAATCTAAAACTGTATAAATACATCCATATATATGTATTTATACATATACATACATACATGATTTAAGGGTCAAAGATAGACAGTTTGGATGTTTTTGTTGTAATTGCTGACCCATTCCACATTCTAGTCATAAATTTTGGTTAATATGATCAGTTTCAATCCATCTATAACAGAATGACCTACATCTAATTTCCTGTCAAACATACTTGCATTTAAATATATTGTAACTGACTATTTTGCTTATAGCCTGTGGATTTTAAGTGGAAACTTTATCGAATCAATTATAAGTCTAAAGGAAAGACAAGAAAATAATATTTTAGATACATTTTTGTATATATGTGTATGATTATATGGATGCAGTTTTGAACTTAGATTTGATTAACCAAATGTTACATTGAAATGATTTTATACATAAAAAAGAAAAAAAATTGTACATAGGAGGTCTGTACTTTCACATTCAATTCTCTTTTTCTATCTTATTACATAAGAATGTATTTATTTTATAGTATTATCAGAATTTTTTCAAATAAAAAATTAAGTGATAAACAAATTTCAACTTTTCCTAGTTTTAGTTTCCTTGTGGGAAAGGTAAAGACATTAAACAGAATGGTATCTAAATTTCTAACTCCAATATTCTATGAATCTGTGGTTAAATAACTAAAAATGACATATGCAGGCAGTTCTTTATAATAACACCATGTTCCAAATATAAGCTGTTATAAATTTGAAATATACATCTCATCCAAGTTAAAGCTGTTCAAATAAAATGAAAATCAATATTTTCCATTTCTTTGCAGCCTAAAAGTGAGCAAATCAGTGTGCGGCATCTGACATCAGGGAACTGGGAAGTCATAAAAATCTTGGCATATGATGAAAGTACTCAAAAGATGTGAGCATTGTTTTTGTTTTTTAACAAGTTAGAATCAGGTTTGTCAAAGTGGAGTATGTTCACTTGTAATCATCATTGCACTTATTACACTTCAATAAATATTGTGTGACTATAGTCCTAAAGTTGTTATTTTTTCTCTTTAATTTCCCAAAATGAAAAGGAGAGGTTTGGAAAAGGCATTCATAGCTGTACTTTATTGTTTTAAGTATGTAGTTACTATAATTATTATTAATGAAATTAGTAGTATTAAGAGTAGAATTATTATAATCAAATTACTTTGTTTTATTGGAAATTGCAAAATGTTATTTTCATATGTTGGAAATCAAGTGAGAATTCAGTGATGATGTTAACAAAACTAGATGCTTCTCTAACAGTATTTCTTCACATTTTTGGACAGTTATTTTTTGAGCACAGAGACTTCTCCAAGAGGAAGGCAACTGCATAGGTAAGTAATGCATAATGAAACATTTTCATTAGTAAACACTGTAAGATCTTTAGCATTGTAAATATATGGTCACCTAAGAAAAATGAATATTCAGATAATCCATAACTTACCTTAAAAAACTGAGATGTTTGAGCAATTTTTGGCAATAAGACTACATCCCCCTGACAACTAAATTCTCTCCACAGTGTACTATCTCCCTAATAAGAAAGTGGAATCAGAGGAAAAGCCAAGATGACAGAGTAAAAGCATGATCTCATCTGAACTTTTCCCAAAACTTCTTCAAATACCTCTAAATACAGACTCCAAACAAATTCTAGAATTACAGAACCACACCCTCCCCCCAAAAAAGTAGTAAAACACTTTTCTCCCCTAAAACATTTTAGAAGGTTCTACCAGAATGAGAGTGGAACCCAGTTCATTGCAGGCCACATTAGCATAGAACAGTCCCCAACAAACCAGGAATGGTCTTTGGGAGCCACTAAATCAGGTTCAGCTTCTTCAGGAGTTCCCAGCCCACAGAGGTAAAAGAGTTGAACAAGTCATCACAAGACGATTAAAGGAATCTCTTAACTCTGAGGCAGGACTGTGTTCCTTTGCCCATAATTGGATCCTGTTCATATCCTGAGTAGTGGTCTCAGAATAAGCAGGGTCACAGGCCCAAAGGAGCTTGGGGCTATAATAGAGAGAGCCCTTCCTCACAGTTCCAGGGCAGAAAAGAGTGCTTGTGGTCATTCACAGAGAGCATAGGCCAGCAGAGTAGCAACACCTAATCTTAGAGTCGTATGATCTAAGGAAAAGAGTTGAAAACTTTCAGTTTCCCAAAAGTATTTCTAAAAACAGTTGTATAAAACCCCTGAACATTAGGACAATTCATCCTCCACTATGGAAACAGAACTTTACTTTTACAAAGAGTTAAAAGTCAAGTAATAGGCTAGAAAAGTGAGCGAAAAACTGAAAAGAAATTCTGACCATACAAAGTTACTATAGTATCAAGCAAGACCAAAACACAAACTCAGAAGAAGATAGCAAAGTCAAAGTTCCTATATACAAAACTTCCAAGAAAAAATGTAGATTGGTCTCAGACCACAGAAAAGATCAAAAATGATTTTGAAAATAAAGTAATAGATGTAGAAGACACATTTGGAAAACAAATAAAGAGTCATGTAAGAAAATCTTGGAAAATAAGTCAACAATTTTGAAATACAAAAATTACTGAAGAAAATAACACCTTAAAAAATTATAGGTCAAATGATAAGGGAAGTACAAAAAAGTCAATTATAAGGAAAATGCCTTAAAAAGCAGAAATGAGCAAATGGAAAAAGAGGCACAGAAATTCACTGGAGAAAAAAACAAAACCAAAACAAAAATCAAAAGTCTTACAAATTAAAATTGACCAAATGGAAAGGGGGCACAAAAGCTCACTGAAGAAAATAATTCCTTAAAATTAGGTTTGAGCAAATGGAAGCTAATGAAAAATTAAAAATAAAAACAAAAAAAAACCCCAAAAGAATGGAAAAATAGAGATTGTGAAATATTTCAATTTTTAGCAAGACACATGGACCTCGGAAGTCAAGCACTCCACTGCCTTTCATTTTTTCATATAAAACTGAGGAGACATAAGTTGTGTTATATCCAAAGTTTGAACAGATTTCCAATTTCAGCAACCTTTCCACTATATCAATCTCATGCTCTGCTTCTTAGGATAGACTTTGCTATGCAGAAGATCATACTTGAACTATATTTTATTTTTTTTTATTTTTCAATGCATACAAATATAGTTTTCAGCATTCACCTCCACAAAACCTTGTGTACCAAAATTTTTCCCTCCCTCTCCTCCATTTTCCCTCCCTGTGAGAGAAAGAAATACAATATAGGTTAAACATGTGCAATTCTTCTAAACTTATTTTCTCATCATTCTGTGTAAGAAAAATCAGATCACATTGGGAAAAAAATGAGAAAAAAAAAAAACAAGAAACAAATTCAACAAAGATGAAAATACTATTTGAACTATATATATTTTAGACCATGGCCTCCCTACAGATGAAAACCATGTTGATACTTTAGTATTCTGAAATAAAATCATAATACCTTGGTTACCAAATAAACCCATAGTCTCAAAGGAACTATTCAAAATGTGATCACAGATATTCTGAATGATCATTCAGCCTTTCATGAATTTATAGATACTTTATCTCTGCTGTGGGAGTAGGGCACATCTTAAATGCAGAGCTGAATTAATTAAAAGACCAGATAATTACATAATATACATGGAAGTTTTATTCCTTATTCTGGAAACTTTCCCCTGAAGTACAAAAAGAATGATCCTTTTTAATGAATACAAAATATAATGCATAATTCTTTACTGATTATTTTTATTGTGTGTATACTTTTACTAATTTACATTTCATAGATAGAATTTTAAAATGTCAAAACTTCCATGATACATTTTTCATGGAAATAATTACTTTTTTAAAAACTTTGTCATTATTGATACTGGGGGAGAGATTTGGCTTTAATTTGAGGGCAAAATAACATATTTAAAGGAAAATAAGCTTCCTCCTTTATTTCTGAAAAAAAAAAAAACAAACTTCCCTCTGAAGAAAAATTTTTCTTTGTTCACCAAATCAAGATATGATGTGTCTTCTTTCTTTTCTTTTTTGTCCTCCCAGAATAAAAGATGCTAACTCAATACTAATAATTTCTCAAATAGAAGTTTTCTAGAGATGTGTCTGATTTCTTTTCAGAAGTAATACTTTAAAAGTATTTTTCCTATTTAGAAATCTGAAACTTGATTTTCCAAACATGTATCATAAAAAGTATCTATGAGCAATATTTTAGACATATCAAAGTACATAATCATTTCATTTCTTTAATTTCATAAAATCCTTAAGAAGAAAATGGGAATTTTAGATTACTTTGGACATAGTCAGCCAAGCAGAATGGTCAATCTCAATTCAGATTTTCCTTATTCATCTAAAAGATATTTGAATCCTAATAATTTCTTGGAAAAATGTGAATGACCTTTCCTAGAAAGAGAAATAGCACATCATAGGTTTCGAATCCTCCTCAAGTATATATAGTACACTATGCAATTCAAAAAAGAATGTAGTATCAATAAATTTTCCCTGAAATAGCTCATCAAGTTCCATCTGGCTTGACTGTAAGATAATGTTAGTGTCTGACCCACAAAACTCAATCAATGTCCTGCTCTAGCCATAAAAATAATCATTTGCTGATTTTATATATCACATTAGACACTCCTGGAGGATACAGACTGCCAGATTATGCAACCTTTGCCTCCTAAATTTTCCATTTCAAATGTAGACTAATTTTTTACATGAGTAATTATAATAACTGTAATTCTGAGACAGTGAGTGAGGTGTGAAACAATGGAAGAAGAGTCAGGATGTACAAAGGACAAAATGGATATCAAAATCAGCTCTTAATTTTTCATGGATGAAAGGTTATTTAGGATTTACTCTCATCTTCACAAATGTATTATGGTAGACTAGGAATTGGGGAAATCTCTGCTCAAATCCTTTATCAAGCATTTACTTCCTATGTGATTATAAACTGTCTACTCTATATCTTAGTGCCTCAGTAAAAATGGATGTGATCAGAATGATGATGAAAATAACTGACATTTAGATAATATTACAAAATTTTTGAAGTGCTTTACTATCTAATTTGAACATTTTAATTTCCCTGTGAGTTAGGTAATACATGTATGAAAATCTTTTTTCTTACAGGATTTTAGTAAGGAAAGACTTTTATAATCTTGAAATGAATTGTTTTTCTTACCATCACTGTCATTAATATCATTGTATTCATCATTAACTTGTTGCTGTTTTGAAATCTAGAAAGTACCACAGATTTATCAGAAATATAAACATATTTGGAGGAAATTGCTAATACATTCTTCTTCAATGAGTAATTCTTAAACTGAAAAAGAATTGGATCCTTTACTACTTTATATTTATTTTTCATGACATTATTTCCTTATATCAATAACAAAGAATTTTACTTGTATTTAAGACAGGCAACTTTTTCATATACAAGAACACCTTAAGCTGTCAGATAGGGGATTAATTAATATACCATAAAAATGCTGTGAAGA
The DNA here is from genome assembly GCF_048593235.1 of Sminthopsis crassicaudata. NCBI lineage: Eukaryota > Metazoa > Chordata > Mammalia > Dasyuromorphia > Dasyuridae > Sminthopsis > Sminthopsis crassicaudata. The sequence goes on along the minus strand of NC_133619.1, from coordinate 369,403,718 downwards.
TGGAGAAGATGGAATAGGAAAATAATTTTTTTTTAACCAAAACACCAAGAACTTTATAACTATAGGCATTAGTATTAGGGGAAATCAGCTGGACACTAGCTTGATGGAACTAGAGGTAGCATAGAGGATGTAGCATTTCTATACTTCATATACTTTAGTTCCTAAGAATTCCCCAACTCTATGTGAATTTCTAGATGTAAACTTTCAGATTTTTTGAATCTTTGATCCCTTTATCAACCTTCTGATGCTTATAAATCTCTTCTTACAGTAATGTTTTTAAAAGCGTAAAATGCATAGAATTAAAAGAAAAAACAATTGTATTACAATTTTATCATTTAAACAAGCTTGTTATGTTTTATTTAAGTAATGACTGGCCTCAAATACAGTAATTTTAAAGTAGTGATTAGTGTAACTAATTTTGAGATACTGCTAACAATTATTAGTTGATATGAAAATATTTATGATTTTTACTACTGGCAAAAATATCACCCCTAATAATATTATAATAGATTGTTATGTACATTCATACTTGAGGGAAATGTTAGACTTTTTTAGAGGTTATTTAAAATTAAGATGTATATTTTCTCCCTCCAAGTTCATGGAGGAATTTTTTAATCCCAGGTTAAAAGCATATGCTCTAGAGCAAAGCTTCTTAAAATGTAGGTCATGTAAGTGAATGTGGAGGTTGTGGAATTATGATTTATTATCAGCAAATATTTCATTTGCATATTTATTTTATATAGCTATATACATGTAAAAATTTCTCAGGTCAAAAGAAGAAACCTTGCTCTAGGGAGATGCTTCTTTCTCTTTGCCATGAGTTTGTACAATGTACATGCTTCTCTTCTTCTTCACTATTCCATATTTACTACCCTTTGCACTTCCATTTCCAGCTCTTCTAACTGAATTTATTTGGGTTTAAATAACATTCTTGATATCATGTCTCAATAAACATATTTTAGGGGAAATATAAGAATATCTTGAAAATATTATCTTCAGTGACAAAATGCACAATATTAGGCAATGAAACTATTTTTGCTCATATTTTGTGAAATCTGTCTCATGTCTTTTAGTTGCCTTTTAATATACATAAAGCTTTTGGTTAACTGTGCATATAGAGAGGGCAAGTGTTATACTGTCTTTGATAATAGAAACTGATCTTGACATTTTAAAAACTCTAAGCCACATTAAAATATCCATTAATGTTGATGAAGATCGCCACATGCTTCCTTGCACAGAATATTAACATTTCTAACCTTTCTATTCTTACCCTCCCCCCAGTGCATCCACTGATGGATTATTGAATCGTCAATGTCTTTCATGCAATTTTATGAAAGATCAGTGCACATATTTCAGTGCAAAGTTTAGTCCTACCAATCAACATTTTTTATTGCATTGTAAAGGTAAGAGAAAAATGGCTTCTGATTAAAGTTGTTTCATGTATTTTATTTGGTTAATATCTATTGATATTAGTCACTGATTGCTAAATGTGTATGAATAAATTCTTAACAATACATATGAAAATCTAAGTAATACTTTGTAAAATATGGATGATCTTTGATTCTGATTACATTTTTGACTTTATTTAAAGACAGAAAGAAGTTATGTTAGCAGTAAAATATAGATTTTTTTAAAATATGTGTACATTTGGAAGATGACATAAATTTGTTTATATTAGTTTTGCAAGTGTCATATTGATAAAGTCATTTGAATGGCCTTTTTTAGAAGGTAGCAAGACCAATAAAAAATTTCATGGAATGAGTAATCAAGAGAATTGGCATCTATAGGAAATTGTATCTGACTTCTACAATTTACTTATGTTTCTAGTCATTAAATTCATACAAAATTCTCCTTATGTATGTGGAGAGAATCTAACCTTTGGTATTTTGGAAGTTGTATGGCTAAAAAGTTTTGTCCTCCCATTTCCATGCTTTTTTGCTATGACAATTTATTAAATATTCTTTTATGGTCCCTGTATAAAGAGCAAAAAGGGGAAGCAAAGGGTATATTCCATAAAGAGATGATGACATAATTTTCCCCTTCCCCATAAGTTGCCATAAAGTAGAGGAAGACCTCTTTTGAACTCTTACCTGTGAAAGCTGGCATAATATTAAGAATTACAAACTTTGAAAAAATTTTAGTGATGTATTTTGTCTATATATTTAATTTTTAGTTTTTGTCTCCATCCTTTCTCTTCAATTTTTTTTTTTAGATTTTTTTTTAAATTTAATTTTTATTTTTTATTTTTTACTGAGGCAATTAGGATTGTGACTTGCTTAGGAAGTGTTGTGTCCATTCACATTTTAGAGAATTTTTAAAGAATTGAATAAAGAGTAGAAAAATTAGCAATTCTGATCAATATGCTAATATTTATACAATAATCTATAAATCTAGATCCTAGTACTCTCTCCACATACATATCTCTGAAAAGGAATTGGGGGAAGTATTTTTTAATATCTCTTCTTTAGTACCAATTATTTTTTATATTTTTGTGATATTTAATTTAGATTACTTTGTCATATTCCAAATCATATTGTTTTAGTTATATTGCATATTGTTTCCAAGTTCTGCTTATTGGAGTTAAATATATTAATAGGAATAAAAATTCATATATTTGAGGGAGAAAGAAAAAAACATTCCTGGGAAACTATTCCTAGTACTTCAACCAGAAAACAAAACCATCCAAACAAAACAAACAGATAAGTGAGAAGGAAGCAAGAAACCATATTCTTACTTTCCACTGGGCTTGGGGAAAATAAAACAGAAATAAAGAAAAATATAGTGGCATTATTAAGGGATGTTGAGAAAAATAAACCGAGACGGAAGCAAACCACATGAAAAGAAGTGGGTTGAATCTCCCCTAGTACATTCACAGAAAGGCATCTGATGTGATAATTGACAATTTTTCTACTTAATTCAACTAGTAGTAGATGAATATTTGTATATGTATATATATACATATGTATATATATGTAGTCCTTTCTGTGTTCATTTAAACTCAACAAGAGTTTACTGACCTCTAAATTCACACACACACACACACACACACACACTCTCTCTCTCTCTCTCTCTCTCTCTCTCTCTCTCTCTCTTTCTCTCTCTCTCTCTCTCTCTCTCTCTCTCTATATATATATATATATATATATATATATATGTTAGCATATACACATTTCTATATGTATATGTGCATATTTGTGCATATGACAAACTGACAAAATGTAAATAACAATAGAGAAACAATTAATAATTATCCTTTGCCCAGCAGGAGGGCCTACTTTATTGAAAAACCCAATCTTTCCAATTCTAAGCAGTCAAAGTGAAAAAAGAAAAAAAAAAAAAGAAAAGGGAAGTTGAGAAGATACTCCACTTTCTACTTATCCATGCTCTGGAAAAGAAGAGAAACAGGAAAGGGAATTCTTTCCTCTTGCACATAGGGTGGAGAGTGCCCAAAATAAAAACAGTCTTATAGCTAGACAAAATAGGAAGAAGATTGACATAAAGAATCAAAAAGACCTGATTATTATAGCCTATCCTAGTAGTGCTATTCAAGTTGCTTCCCATGATTCCATTCACATTGCTCCATGCTAGGATCAAGTCTGATTTTAAGCTTCTACTTTGAAGATTAGACCCCATTTCATTACTTGCCCTTTCTCTATCATCTCAAGGGTTAAGATTGAACTGAGGTCCTGTGACCCCTTTAGGGAACAGTGAGGCAGTCACTCACACCATCCTCATTAGAACTCATTTTTGTATTGACTAGAACAGAATTAGTGAGATTATTATATACTACCTTGCCATTCCCCAGATTCTATAATCACTAATCAATTGTTATGAAGAATGGCTGTATTAAGGAAGCCACGTTTTTCTCATTGAGACTTAATGACACCAAACATTATAATACTGCCAATAACTTGATAATGGAGTAGGCTTTGTCCTAATAATCCTGAAGAAAAGATTAACATATATGAGTGTGTTATATGTTACCTTTTAATTTGAAATCAAAAGTGATTACATAAATAGAGGCAATTGTTTTTTCATTGATATCAAAGGGAGGAATATTTTTCCTTGACACATTTAATCAACTTACTAGGGGGAATGGAGATTGAATATAATTTTCTATACTTTGACTATTCAGGATACTTGTGAAAATATTTCATTCAACTGAATTTTTTGTTTAACCTATTGTTGACCTATAACATTTATTTTGCTATGAACATTGTTGTTTAGAATGATTCTCCATCATGAGGTCTCCATTTTCTTGCCTTGAGAATATAGACTAGTAAAAGGAATTAAGGTTTTACCTCACCCCATGATTAAGAACCAATTTTCTTGGTTCTTAAAGACAATATCCTGAAAAAAATGTAAATTGTGTAGCAATAGAAATTGACATATACATGACATAGAAAAATAACCTAATTTTATATAAATGTTATCAAATATTATACTTCCCTCCACTTACAGTTCTAATTTTTTGTCTTAGAAGAAACATATCAAGAAAAATTTTTGGTTGAATACTCTTGATATTGGTCCAATAAAATTTAAAAAATTATTCTGATTCTTTTCAAAATAAAAGTTATCAATAAGTCAGGCAAAAGTGGAAAGCTAGACTCATAGGACCTGAATTGGAATCCCCACTTAAACATATTAAATTGAGTAAATGCTTTACCTCTAACAGCTTCCCATCTGCAAAATGAATAATAAAAATGTAATAGTACATCTACTACATCTAGAGCTTTAGAGGCCTAAATCTCTAAATCTGAAATTCTGTAAAACTTTATGCTTATTCTGCAATGCTTATTACTATTTTCTTAATATTTTGGCATGTTTTAACCAGGGCCAGGTGTTCCAGTGGTCAGTGTACACAACATCAACAACCCTTCAAGTAAGTATTCAAATAAAGGAACTTAGAAATCATGATCATGGTTAGTAACATGAAGAGGATTTTCTTTATTTTTGTTTTAAAGTGGACTTTAGATCATCTTCTTTTGAGAAGGAACATGAAAGTCTTTGTTGGAAGTTATTTGTTACAAGAGAGATTTCAGGGGTCATCATAAAAACTGAGTAGAATTAGGCAAATGTATATGACTGAAATAGCTAAAAATTATTTAACTGAAACATAATTGTTTTTGAAGACTCGTTATGTGATATATAACTTGAGTGTGCTCTAGCTCTTGTTAAAGACCATGCCTGGGTGAAAGGGCAGGTCAATTCTTCAAGAGCCCCCACAGTTGTGAATCATAACATCTGAAGGAATTGCAAAGTAGTCTTTGATGATGCAGATATTCTTTGTGGATTGGGAATGAAATAAATTGCAGAGGACTGAGGTCAGACAACACAACTTCCTCTCAGTCTCCTTGTATCATCATCATCTTCTCATATGAAGGGATCCATTCTACAGGTCTGAGTTAGATCTCCAACAGCCACTGGCAGGTGGATCCCCTATCACAACAAGCTGTCACACTGTTATACCTCATCTTACCCAGAATCCTGAAAAAATTCAAAGGCTCTTTCTTTTCTTTCATTGATTTAAAAGCCTTCTAATTGACACATTCCTCTTTCAGGAATCAGAAAATTATTCCCTTTTTTCCATTTAATTACTTGATACCAAATTTGATTTTTTCATAGTAATAATTACTGCAAATGTATAGGAAGATTAAAAAAAAATTCTAATACTTTATAATCTACCTCTTACTACCTCAGTTGCTGAAGAGGGGATATGAAAAGGTATTAGATATATTTTAGCTCAGTTTCTGCATAGCATTTGCCATACCAAGTTCAAATTACTAGCTGGAGTTTCTGCCCTTCTTCAGATTCCTAGACTATTGAAGCTCACGACTCTAAGCAAGCCTGGCTGCAATATCTTAAGATTCTGCTTTCCAACATCCCCATGGTTTGTGGTCCATGTTTAGTGACTCTACTCACTGCATCTGTAACAGAAAATATATTTTAAAAAGACAACAACTCCAAGTCCTTATTACATGGACATAACCCCCTTCCCACAAATGTTGGTAGAGAAATGACCTTGAGAGGCATCCCAACTTACTTCAAAGTACTACTTTTTTGAATGAGAGAACACTTTACTCCTAGATCTGAATGTCAAGAGATGTGTTGAATTAAATTTCAAAGAATATAAGGACTATCCTTCAGGAAAAGGTGAACAAATATGTTTTGAAGAAATTACTTAATAATTTTTCTGCATTGTAAACATTCTTTCTAAGATTTCTAGATATTGTAAAAACATGAAAATATAAAGGATTTTTTTTATTCAGCAGACATTTGTCCTCCTTCTGTTATTAAAATAATTAAAGTATATTACAAGTACTTTTTCACTTGCAATGTTTACATATTGGTCTTGACATATTTCCAAGTAATAAAAAATACATTATTAAAATATACTTCTTTCTCCCCCTCTCCCTTCCCTGACCTTTCATGGTTAATTGGTTTTGTTGCCCACTCAGAAGAACGTGAAGTTGGCATATTGTCTATTAGTTTTAAACATTTGTTCCTTAAAAAATGCACTTATATTTAAAACATTTAAGGGAAAATAATTAGAAATATGCATACTTTAGTGTTTAGCCTGTTAAAAAGAAGTGTCATTTGTAAATATATATTGGGTTACTTAAGCACTTGTGTTTAACAACAATAGATCTATGGCATACTGAATTTAGAAAAGAAAATCAATTGGGAGCTTTAAATATGCTTCAGGGGGTTCTTTTTTTGCAAATCACAAAGTCTCTGGATAAAATTTCATTTCTATATTAAAAGCTATAGTTTATCATTTAAAGGGATCAGTATTTTTCACTAGGTGCATAGGGTGTGAATCTTTCTAATCAGATAGCACTTAGTGTTATTATTCTGTTCCTTTCTTTCTCTGCTCCATAGAATTTTACATATTGGAAAGTAATTCCCTGTTAAAAGAAGCCATCATGAAGAAAAAGATCACCAAGACTGAAATTAAAATGCTCCACATTGAGGACTATGGTAAATGAAGCAAAGTCCTGCACTAACCACGTGCAGCTTACTCTTCATCTTAGTTTTTCATGTACATCACTCCCAGTCTTTAATAACTTACTCTTTCTTTAAAAGAACTTCGTTTACAGTTGTCCTTCCCCAAGGATTTTTCGGATCGAAACCAGTATGCTGTCTTATTATTAATGTAAGTATTGTGTTTGATTAAATTTTTAAAATAGATCAATGGTTGAATTTACAAATATTAATAATTGTCTTATAATTCCAAAGGAAGTGTTTTGATTGAAAACAGCAAGCAATATTGTCCATATATTACTGGGCCAAGGCAAACAGAGAAAGAGTGAGCTCATCAAAGGAAATCATTACCATTTATGGAAGACCATGTAACTTTTCCTGCTTCTTGCATCCTAAATAGAATTAGTTGCTGCCACTGGAGAAAGAGATAGCAGCTAATTCTGTTTGTGAAATTCTCCTCAGCAATTAGTCAAGCCTGTGTTCTTTTAGTTATATTTATGCAAGACTGATGAAATGGTTATTTATGTTGCTGAAGTAATTGGTTATATTTCCTCCATCCTATCTCTGCTGTGCTTCTTTGATTCATGGCTAATGGAAGACCTTCTTTGTGCTAAGACCTGAATCTTTATTTAGCTACAGTGAGATGAGGTTAGAAAATGGGTTCATTCTCATTGAGGCTGTGTTAGCAGCCTTAGGTATAGGTAAGATGCTAAGCAAAGACTTGCAACTTTCTGTAAGGTGAGAATTTCCACCTATAGGGTTGGAGGCTAATTTATATATATCCAATCAGTATTTTTTTTTGCTTAACAATTAAATTTCCAGTAAGATTACAGTTGGGATTTAGCAATGAACCTTAGTGAAAATAAATAAGGGAATGAGGGAAAAATTAGGAGCAAAAAATATATTTGTTAGGATGTTTATATATGAAGATTCTGTGTCAAAACTGGCATTTATTCTTTTTTTTTTCTAGTGTATTCTTTCACTTTTCATCACTCTCATCATAGCATTCCCTGTGATATAGTGATCCTGTGAATCTTAAAGCTAAAATGCAGACTGGAAGCAGCCTATATGTAGATTGGATTTTTCTGAGTTTGCATTGTACATTCTTTCTACTCCAGAATAACAAAATCTCAGAATTCTCCTATTACCAAGATATGTAGGAAGGAAAAAAATGTCCTTAAAAATGTAATTCATCATCCAAACTATATTTGAAGACTTTCAATAAAAGGTATTGCCTAGCTCTCTTGTAGAATCCTAGTTGGTAAGAAGTTTCTTTTACATATATTCAAATATTTTGACTATAACAGTATATCCTAATGACCACATCTATATTTACCTTCTAGGAACAAGAAGAACAGTTCTAGCATCCCTTTATATAAATAATATCCCTTCAATACTTGAAGAGCTATTATGTACCCCTTAAGGATTTTTTCCTTCACCTTAAATATTATCAGGTGTCTTTTTAAAACTGATTTCTTATATGATAACATCTTCAGGACCTTGATCTGTCCTTCTCTGAAATCAGTTCAATTTCTCAGGGCTATACTTTCTAAATCATGTTCTTTAGAAACAACAGAATATTCCAGATTTCTACATATAAGACATTCAGTGACAATTGCCACATGGATTTTGCACATTATGCCTGTCATAATGTACTCTAATATGTCATTAGTTTTTGTGATTACCCTCTAATCTTTTTGAACACTTCCAAATCTTTTCATAGCAACTGTTATCTAATTGCCTTTCCTATAAAATTCCCTTTGCTATCCTAATTGAGAAACTGACCTTTTAAATTGAAATTTAGATGTGTGTATTAATCTCTTAAATTTTACCCTATTGAGTGAAATTAATCATTTAGGAGGTGCACACACACACATACACACACACATACATACCTACCTACACGCATACACATATAAACACAAACACATACATTCAGATACCATACACACAAACCCCATGTTGCAAACCAGGCAAAATTAGACTGTCTTGATAGTGGAAAGAACAATAATTCTCAAGTCAGTGTACCTGGATTCAAAATCTGAACTTTGATTCAGATACCACATGAAATGCATCAGTATGCTTGGTCAAATAATAAATTCCCTAGTTTCTTCATTTTTGAAATTAATTGGTTGGTTTGGATGGTCAGTGACATCACTTATACCTCTAGTTTTATGATCCTATTTTTTGATTATCTATGATGTATTCTTAATGAAGCCTTGTTGCTTTTTTGATGATTAGGAATCAAAGTCATGTATTCCTGTACTTTGAAGATGTTGCCTTCTATCTGGTTTTGAAAATTGGGACCACATTTTCCTTTCTCTACTCTTGACTCACTTCTTTCATTTTTTGGATTTTTTTAAGATTAATAAAGGGTCATTAGCAATGAAATTTTCTTTATGATTAAAGTTCATTGAGATACACTTAATTCCAGGGGATAAATAAAGAGCATGTAGGTGTTCTCTTTTCTTCTTATATTTTGTCTGGGTAATTTTAACTTCACATAAAAATGTTAAAGATATCAAACAGGAAAATGAGAAAGAACAATTGTTGCTTCTCCAGTTCAACATGAGGTAATCCTGCCCCGTTTTTGCTTTTGGTTATGAATGGAAATCACATAGTAAATTGTGAATGGAGTTGAATCCTGAAGAAAAAGTAGAATTATGAAAGTGGATTTTAAAAAGCAGAGAACAGATATTCAAGGTAGCCTAGTGGGTTGAATAGTGAAAATAGCCAGTTTGAGTGAAACATAGAGTGCATGAAAGTATGCATTTTACAAATGATAATTGATAGTTTGCTAGCAGTTAGGTTATAAGGAATGTTATATTTCATCCTTTGGGCAAGAGAGAGTAAGAGTAGTTATGTCTTGTTTGTTTGAGCAAGGGAATGACATGGTTTGTGCTCTGTATTTCTTGATTACTTCAAAGAAATGGAATATTATTCCTTTCCAAAGCAATGATCCTAACAGAAACCTCAATCTCTCTGTAACTTAGTAGATGAACTTTGAAAAATTCTAAGTATTGAAAATCCCTTATCCTGTGATTTACCAGGTAATGAATCTCACTGAACTTAGTTTATGCTGATTATCAGAAAATACAGAGTCCATTTTGGGACTCACAGTTGAAATTTTTCCATCTTAGTTTTTTCCTTCTGGGAGAGAATTCAAGTACTGAAGATTGCCTCTAAATGATATTGAGAAAGACATTTATTGGAGGCCACTATATCAATAAGTCTTTGGTGAAGAGAGATACTAGATCAGAATGAGAAATGATAAAGTCTTATCTGGAATATGGAAGTGTTAGAAAGTAATTAGGTACTGATATGATAAATATGGAAATATGCATTGCCAGTATATTAGATGTGTAAGAGAGTGAAAGAGAGAAGAATCAGATTGCTCTGAAGTTTCAACTTCAGTTATTTAACAATGATGATCCTATATTCAGAAGTAATGTCTGATACAGATATTAGTAAGAGCCACACACATATAAGTCATTTCCATCAGGAATAACAATTCATGGAACTCTGATACTCTTAGGTATTGATGAAATTGTAAATGAACAGTATACATTTATTTAATTTTAAAATCATCACAGATTTTAGAGCCAAAATCCACATTGGTGATAAAGCAGCGTAACATTTTCATTTTATGATGAGAAAACAAAGACTTCTACTGAATGAGTCACTGTACCCAAAATTAAATTAACTGCTTTTTTTCCCCCTATAAACCAATCCCCTCCATCAAAAATCATTACTTCTGTTTATAAGATCATCATTGTTAAATAACAATGAGGAAACTGAAGCAACCATGGTTAAGTGACTTGCCCAGGGTCATATAGCTAATAAATGCCTAAGATCAGATTAAACTCAGGTCTTCCTGACTATAGACCTAGTGCTCTATAAATTGTACCATTCAAGTATCCAAATTTATACATATATATATTTATGAATTTATAGATAGTTCTTGTTTTAGGTAAGCGGACTTTCTGCAGATCTCTATGTAAAGTATTTTTGCATAATATTAATTTGCCCTAAAAATATGGGAAAAAGAAGGAGAAAGATAGGGTTATGAGGATAAAGAAAAAGGAGCGGGAGGAGGAGTATGAAGGGGCAGGGACAGAACCCAGGAAAAATAGGGTTTATGGGTGCAGGGTAGGGAAAGACCACATGTGGCCAGATATAGACAGGAAAAGATAGGGAACACATGGGAACTGGGGCTCCCACACTACTGTGTGGCGTCTAAGCATATGGCAGATGGACATGGGGGTAAAAGGGCAAAGGAGAAAAAGTCTCAAGACAACTCCCCAACAAGCCAAGTCTATACCTTGACTATTCTTTTATGTTTTGGTTTGATTTGGTTTGATTTTAATAGGGGTGTGTGTGTGTGTGTGTGTGTGTGTGTGTGTGTGTGTGTGTGTGTGTGTATGTGTGTGTGTGTGTGTGTGTGTGTGTGTGTGTGTTTAGCAAGGAAGAGGAGAAAGGGTCTGCAGAGCTAGAGGAAGAGAGGGAGCAAAGAGAACATAGTACCATATAATCAAGATAATTGTTTTGTTTTCTTTTGTTTTGTTTTTCAGTGCTGATTTCTTTCAGAATTCTTTAGATTAAGTTGAATTTGTGTAATTTAAATTTATGTAAAGCAAGAATTATACATAAATGTTATATCTTTCCCATAAATAAGGACAGACACAGTGTTTTAGTCTTTTATTTGACCTCTCAATAATTACCAAAGTATTTGCCACATAATAGACATTTAAAAATTTATTTTTGATTCTAAAAATAATAGTTAACATTTGTATTTTAAATTGTACAAAATTCCCATATAAGACTCCTATGATAGATGAAGTAGAAAATATGCCGTCTCTACATTAGAGTTAGGAAACTAGAGCTGAAGATGTCACTCTTACATGGTTACAGAGCACATAATTATCAAAGCTGAGTTTTTAAAGGTAGGCCTCCAAGTTACAAACAGTTTGAAAACTTTCCTCTGTCAACCAATTGTAATGCAGGTTTAGTTTGCACATGGTTGCTTCAGAAAGGCAGAACTAGATTATTACTAGCTCTTTAAAACTCAGTTTTGGAATGTAATATGTCATATCATATTTACAGTTCAGAATGCACTTGCATGTAATAAAATCTGACAGTTACACTTTATTAATATTTTAATGTAATGCGCTGATTAGAGATATTATGAATTACTCTCAAATGGTTTGGAAATGGGTATGAGCATATTTTAACTTTAAGAGGAGGGTTACCAAGCCTAAAAGTAAAAGGCAGACTTATATTGCATGATTTTGTACAATCTCAGAACTCAGCTACTGATGTTTGTTCTGCTTCTTGTGGAAAGTCACTACACACAGACCATAAACATACTTATCAAAAGAGTCAATCAGCAAAGCTTTGTCTCAGCAAAACTTTAGAGATGTTCTTCATTCAGTTTGTTTCAGTGAAAATACACACATTTCCATTTATAGAATAGAGGGATGGATTGTCACTAAATCAGTAATTATCTCTTTACCATATAATGAGAATTTTTTAAAAAGCATACTTCAGATTTTTAGTTTTTTTTTAACTGTCATTCAATTTATTCATTAAAAATAATGAATAAAATGATGTACAATGAATTAAAAAAGAGAAAAAACAAGGGCATTGAAACTAAGTAATAAAAGTAAATATGATGATCATTCTTTATTTTTCTTTGTCTGAAATTAACCTTACTCCTAAAAAAAATCTAGAGATAATGTGCTTTAAATACCAACATTCATTATTTGATATTATTTGAAGTTGTATAAATTGTATATGGACTTAGAGACAAAAGACATAAGAGAATATTCAACCCACCAACACCAATACATACAAAGGACATCAGACTTCTCTTTGTTCTATATCTGATAATGGATATGAAGCATTAAATTCCCATTCCATTTTAAGTCAAAAAGCATAGAAAGTTACAACTTACTTAAATAATAAATGTCATCCAGAAAAAGACTATCAGTTGATTTTTCTTAAATTGAAACCTATCTTAAATTCATGAGGAGTTTATTGTTTTAAAAACACATTGAACCATTTTGTTAAATAAAAGAAGGCCCCTCACTGTACTTATTTTGTAAGTCTGGTGTTTTGTACATATTGCATTTTCTGAATATGCTTCATATATATAAACTAAAAATGTTCTATTCTGAATTTAATGATTATTTTCTTCTCCCTCAAATATGTGTGAGGAAGGAAAAAAATAACTGAATATTGCTGAGTATTATAATGAAAGATTAATCTAAAGCAAAGAGACATATTTGATCTTCCTTGCTACACCAGGAACATACTAATAATTTAAAATCTTTGCCATTTTGTTTTATTTTATTTTGGAAGGTATATAGCATGAATCTCTGATTAATTAGCTTAGTAGTAAAATGCTTCCTCAATATAGACTGTCATGAGTTTTGAGGATAAATGTATTACCTATGAATACACAGCTATTATGATTCAGGTATAGGGATTGTTCTTTCTTCCAAAACAAGCTTATACTACTGTGCCTTTTAGCACCATCAATATATCTTTCCAACTCTTTAAGGACCTACACTAAAATGGATCATGAAGGTACAGAAATTTAGAGATAGTAAATTTAGAGCTATGAATCACAGAGAGTTAAAGGATTCAGGTCAATATAACTCTTGCTTCCATAAACATAATAATCAGTTAATATCCAACTGGCTTAAGAATAACACAGTTCTAATGCCTTCATTAATAGATTTCCATCTTCCCTCCTTATTCTATTTTAATAGGAATGGTTAACATTTATCATTATTTTTGTTTTAATTTTAGCACTGTGATTACAAGCTCTAATAGAGAGACAGGATGCATTTTAACTTCCAAAATCAAAAAATTAACATTGTTATGTTGTATTTTTTTATTTATTATGTTAAATATTTTACAATTACATCATAATCTAATCTGAGTCTTCTCTGGCTGTTTTGCAGGTAATGTGCCACTTGTTTCATTCCTCTGTTTTTAAGTACAAAATGAATGCAGGATATAGGCATAAATATGATTCACATTGTAATTCCACCTCTATCAGAGAAAGAACTTCTAAAGTTTTCTAGATAACTATATCTATTCTTACCTATATGAGTAGAATCTAATTTTATTTTGTTACTTTTTTATTTTTTTTTAATCACAAGGTCAGGAGAAAGAGATTTTAGATATCCATCTATTCAAGGCCTCTCAGTTTTACCATTATGACATCTTTCAAATATGTTCCCTTCTCTCTTTTGAAAATAGCACTATCCTGATATTCCATGAACAAATCACTCCATGTTTCAGCTCCTGGAATTTTCTCCAGATTCTTCCTATGCCTGGAATGTTTTCCCTTCTCTTCTTTGCAAGTTGACTTCAAGTCCCAATCCCACTTCCCCGTAAAGCTTGCTCCAGTATCACTTAATTCGAGTATTTTGTTGGTTATTTTCTGTTTGGTCTATATAAACCTTGTTTGGACATATTTGTTTCCTTGGTGCTTTACCCCATTAAATTGTGATCTCAAAATCCAGAACTTTTTGCCTCTTTTAATATACCCAATATTTAACACAATGCATAGCATATACTAGCTACTCAACACATGCTAATAGACTTTTTGACTCAGTTTTAAGAGATTGCAGTAATTATCTTTCAATTGTTTCGTTCATGTGGAAGTCTTTATAATACTATTTTGGAGTTTTTTTGGTCAAAGAAACTGGAGTGGTTTGGCAGGTCCTTCTCCAGCTCATTTTAAAGATGAGGAAACTGAAGCAAAAAGGATTAGGTGATTTACCCAGAGTCACACAGCTAGTCTAAGGCCAGATTTTGAACTCAGTTCTTTGTGATGCTAGGCCTGGCATTCTTTCCCTTGTATACCTAGCTCCCCTAACCTAAGTACCACTCATTTTTCAATTTTTGGTGTCATTGGTTCTGTCTTGCTGAAATAGGGCAAAATTAGAAAAGCATGAAATAGGAAAATATATTCTTTCCAAAAGTATTTGCTGCTGTGATGGAGGAGATAATTGTGCAAATTCTAAGTTGAAGAAATATTTCCAATGAATGGGAAGGTCCTCCAGATGTTTCTATTTGCAAATAACATTATTCTGCTTGCATTAATTGAGAAACACTGCAAAGCCTCACAAAAGAGATCTGTTATCTCTCAAAATAGTTGGTCTGACTATCCATCCATGAAAGAGCAAGTAGATGAAGAAAATGCCTTGTCCAGATTACAGTGTGCATTTGAAAATAAGGCCTATCAAAATTAATTGATCAGTGAAGTGAATCTGAGACAGCTGGTTCATATGGAAAATGAGTTTGGTAAAACAATAGATTGAATCTTCTAATGCAAAGCTTTTTCCTAAGTTTCCCAGGAAACCACAAAAATCTCAATCATTTTGATGCCAAATATGTTTTTTTCCTTAATTTTCTTTAATTAAATAATTAGATTTGTTTTTATATATAACTGATTGGTTTGCCTGCTAGAATTTTGAACCATATCCCTTGACTTCAGATTCACCATTCTTTCCACTTGATTTGTAATTCTGTCTTCTACTTTTGTTTTGGTGTAAATAGTCTCCTAGTTTGTGATATTGAGCAAGTGCCATCACTTATAAAATTCCTAGTTTTTTTTTTTTGTTTTGTTTTTTTAATTTTGTTTTGGCTGAGGCAATTGGGGTTAAGTGACTTGCCCAGGGTCACACAACTAAGGAAGTATTAAATTTCTGAGGCCAGATTTGAACTCAGGTACTCCTGACTTCAGGGTTGGTGCTCTACCACTGTTCTAGCTAGATGCCCCAAGCCTTAGCTTCTCTAACTATTAAATGATCTGATTTACTGGATCTGATAATCCCTGAGGATATTTCTAGTTCTTAAGTTATATGAATCTGTAAATTCAGTTACATCTTTGTCATTTGGAGTGTACTCTCAACATTAGAATAAATGTTGAAAGTAAAAGGAATGATTTGTTAAGAATATAAATTAACCCCAATCAGAAATCAGATAAAGACTAATATAATATCACATTAACAGAATAGAAAATCAATAATTTACAAGTAAATAGAATACATATTATTTATTCTACCAATTTTTTTTGCACATTTTTTGGATTTTGAATATCTCTCAGGCATTTTGCTATTGGCTCTTCTCAGATATTTTCTTGTGATGTTTAAGATGTTTATCCCAAGTTTAATTTTCTGTAGATAATATCAAGAGCACATTATTGTGCTTTATGAATGGCTCATTAATATACATTGTGCATTGTTTTCAGGCTTGTGTGATAATGTGCTTTTATTTATTAATTTATTTTACCTCTAAATGAGTGAATGAGAAGCAGTCAGATATAGTGGAAAGAAAACTGCTTTAGAGCTAGGAAAACCTTGAATTAAGTACTATCTCTGACACAATTCCTATCCTAGATTTTCAAATCACTTGATCTTTGAGGAGTATGAAACTCTAATGCAACAGATTTCAGAGAAAGAACTGATCTGCATTAGAAAATAGTTTCTTCACCTGGAATTTCCCTACATCAATGAAATAAAAAATTTGTTTTATATTCTCATGGGAATGAAATAATTTGATACTGTAGGAAAGGTCTGTCTTTCTGATTTTGCTATTTCTTCAATTATCAGTTGTTAAACCTAACCCCAGAGTAAATTTTGGTTCTTTTGGAAGGTTCCCAAGATTTCTTTTCAGCGAAACTATAAATGCTGAGCAGGTGAGGGTTAACTGCTAGAAGTCCTTGAGTGGGAATTGAGGAATTAGTGATATTGGCATGCAAAAAGGATGATAATCCTTACTGAGGGTAGTGATATCCAAGTCTTCGCCCTGCCTCAATTCTGTCTAGTCCATAGATCTCAGTACTAAAGTAGAAATTCAAGCTGTGGGTTGATAGTCAGGATTTCAGATGAGCCTAAAGACTGAGGGCAGATCTAGGTACAAAAATTTCTTATCTTTGTGGAAATTCAAGTTTAAATTTTATTACTTTCTGCATGGAAGGCAAATCATCAGATGGTAATGTAACTTGGCTTTAAAGTCATAAAATCTGTATTTCATTCTTTACTCTGATACTTTTTGGATAATCACCTCAACCTTCCCAAATCTGCTATTATTTGCTCATTTATAAAATGGAAATGCTAACATTATGGCAATGCTTCCACTACCTGTATCAGACATTTGTTTTGTTTTAATATGTGAAATTAAATATATAAATGTATATAAATATCTTTGTAAATGGAAATTTTAAAAAGATAGATATAGATGTAATTTAAAACTCTATATAAATTTGAGTTATTTGGCACCAATATAAATATATTATGTACGTGTTTATGTGAATCTATATAGGTCCTTGTGGGTGGAGAGTAAGAAATGTTGAATTTAGAAAAAGGAGAAAAGACTGCTTCTTTGATACTAAATTGGGGATGTGTTCTTCTACAAATCACTCAATATCTCTGAGATTCAATTTTTTTTTGTTTTGTTTTTTTCTTCCCATCTCTAAAGTGGTCATCATAATACTACTATTATTTCACAGCACTGTTGTGAGGAAAATATTTTTAATTTTTTAATTTAATTTTATTTAATCATAAATATAAATTCTGGATGTTATGTGATAATAATGATGCTAGTGGTGCTAGTGTTAGGTTCCAGGTCAAAGACACTTATAATATATTAATACGCTATTAGATAGGTCTTTCTTTTCCATCTCTAGCACCAGAGAAATAATGTACTATGAAAAAATGAAGAAATAATTGGTTTACTTTAGTAATTAAAGTGTTATAAGCAATGTGCAAAAATCATTCATTTGCACATTGTCCTGTCAAAGTGGAAAAAAAAAGGTAAGGAGAATGCAGGCATTTAAAATAAACTAAAAGGTCAATATACTTTGAAAGAACAGTATTAAATGTCAACATATAGCTACCTATATTTGTGATAAGCTTGATAAAGGAACCATGGAACTCCTATTAAAAACATCTTCATGAGACATTGTCTATGAGAACTTGGCATTAATGAGTTAGAAAGCCTGAGAAAGTTAGCAGATCTTGATCCCGCTTGGGTTGGTATTTGTTTATGGTGCTTATCTAAATCCATAGCTAGCAGTATTAGAAAATCACCAAATTAATTGAAGTCAGCCTCATAAGGATGAGAAATAAAAACAATAAAAAAGCAAATGGCAGGTAAAATTGATTGGGTACTTGTGTGTTAAATGAGTATTGGGACTTGAAAAAGAAATAAAAGATTAGAGCAAATGCTCTGCCCTCATTGATCTTGGAAGATGAGATGAGCATGTGTGAAATATTGTAATAATTTCTAAGAAAGAGATGATGATCTATAAATCAACTTTCACGGTGCATGCTATTAATATGAGGACTGATAGGATTTTGGACTTTTTTTTGTTTTGTTTTTTTTGTTTTTGTTTTTTGATCATTAGATCTAGAAAACAATAGCAGGTGAAAATGCTTCCTACTCCTTTGCTCCTGAGAAAAAAAATGTCACTCAAAAAACTCAGAAGTCAAACTACACAAGAAATGGTCTAGAAAATGAGTCTAGCAGACAAGGTATTAAGTCAGTGTAGCAAACAGTGCTTAAAGCATCACATATAAATGCCCAGACATAAGAGGTCAATGATGAAATCAATGTTGTCAAGAGAACCATTAAGAAATAAACAGAAAAAAAAAAATATGTGATTTGTGTATAATCAATATAAAGCAGCTAGGTGGCATAGTGAATAAATTGCCAAACCTGAAGTCAGGAGATTCAGTTGTTTGTCTCTGGATAGTCACTTAAACTTTTTATCCCAGTCACTCATTAGTAAAATTAGAACAGGAAGTGGCAACCTACTCCGGTATCTTTGCCAAGAAAACTCTTCTTGTCATGAAGAGTTGGACATGACTGAAAACATACCAAAGACATATAAAGACACACAATAAGCATATGTATATATTCTGACATAAACATGTATATGTACATATACTGTATATGTCATATATACATATAACTCTTTGCAAATTTAAAAAATACCTCAATATTTATTGTTTTTATTAACACGACAATCATCATAACTAACCTCTAGTCAAGAAAGACAAGATTTACTTTTCTAGTTTTCGGTGGTTGATAACAAGGCACTTCTTCCTCCAGCTAGTCTGAAGTATATATGATCTTCTAAGGCTTTTGTGACCTCTATTCTCTAGTTCACATTTCTCTGATGAAAAAAAAAAATCCTAAGTGACTGGTTTCTCTACTGTCTGTGATTCACACTGAGTCACTACAGTCAAGGCAAATGCTATAAAAATTGAGCCAAAAGGTAAATCAGACTGGATAAGGTGAAGGTGAAAACATTCACATTTATTTCAGAATGAGGGAGGGAGGTGAGATGTTAAATACATAAGGAAATAGTTTTTCTTGGAAGTATTCATTTTATTCACACACACACACACACACACACACACACACACACACACACACAAAAGCCCATTGGGTAAATTTACATTGTGATGAGATTATAAAGATAAAAACTTTTTTTTTTCTAATACTTTTGTAATGTCTATTTTTTTAATAGTTTTTATTTACCAGATATAAGCATGGGTAATTTTACAACATTGACAATTGCCAAACCTTTTGCTCTAATTTTTCCCCTCCTCTCCCCCCCAGATGGCAGGTTGACCAATACATGTTAAATATGTTAGTGTATAAATTAAATACAATATATGTATACGTGTCCAAACAGTTGTTTTGCTGTACAAAAAGAATTGGACTTTGAAATAGTGTGCAATTAGCCTGTGAAGGAAATCAAAAATGCAGGTAGACAAAAATAGAGGGATTGGAAATTCCATGTAGTGGTTCACAATCATCTCCTAGAGTTCTTTTACTGGGTGTAGTTGGTTCAGTTCATTATTGCTCTATTGGAGCTGATTTGGTTCATCTCATTGTTGAAAATGGCCACATCCATCAGAATTGATCATCATATAGTATTGTTGTTGAAGTATGCAATGATTTCCTGGTCCTGCTCATTTCACTCAGCATCAGTTCATGTAAGTCTCTCCAGGCCTTTCTGAAATCATCCTGTTGGTCATTTCTTACAGAACAATAATATTCCATAATACTCATATACCACAATTTATTCGGCCATTCTCCAATTGATGGGCATCCACTTAGTTTCCAGTTTCTGGCCACCACAAAGAGGGCTGCCACAAACATTCTTGCATATACATGTCCCTTTCCCTTCTTTAAGGTCTCTTTGGGATACAAACCCAGTAGCAGCACTGCTAGATCAAAGAGGTGTGCATAGTTTGATAACTTTTTGAGCACAATTCCAGATTGCTCTCCAGAATGGCTGGATGTATTCACAGTTCCACCAACAATGTATCAGTGTCCCTGTTTTCCCACATCTCCTCCAACATTGTGCATTATCTTTCTTGTCATTCTAGCCAAACTGACAGGTGTATAGTGTTATCTCAGAGTTGTCTTAATTTGCATTTCTCTGATTAATAATAACTTGGAGCATCTTTTCATATGACTAGAAATAGTGTTAATTTCTTCATCTGAGAATTGTCTGTTCATATCCTTTGACCATTTATCAATTGGAGATAGGCTTGATTTCTTATAAATTAGAGTCAATTCTCTATATATTTTAGAAATGATGCCTTTATCTGAACCCTTGACTATAAAAATGTTTTCCCAGTTTATTGTTTCCCTTCTAATCTTATCTGGATAAAAACCTTTATAGTTAAGAGAGTGGATTTGTAATCCTAATTCCTAATATCTACCCTTTTTTTTACATTTTATACTATAAACAAAGATGTAATTTTCTATCCAAAGGAATTTGATACTTTCAGTGTCAAAGATATTAAAATAGTTGTGAACGAACTTCAAGAACCTTAGCTTTTAAGAGGAATTTAAAGGTGATTGTGAAGCATATATAAAATGTCTATTTCAAATTGCCATGACCTTTTTTTTTTTTTTAAACTCAGGACAGATCTTTAGTGGAAGAGAGAAAGGAATTAAAACCATGATTTGTTTTACTTCCTTCTATTTCTAATAGAATCTAAACATGGTTCATTTTCAACCTTGGCAAACAATTGGCCTTGCACTGAACATCCCAGTTTTATGTATGGAAAATTATGAAGGCAAAAGAGAGAGATGGGGAAAAAAAGGTCGAAGGGAATGACAGGGACATATAAAATAAAGAAGAAAGATGGAAATTCAGATTTTTTTTTACAAACATAAAAGGGCAAAAAAAAAATTGAAGACATCATTTGAACCATATTAGGTTCTTTAATAGACTGGAAAGGTTAATGAAGTTATTAACCACAGGACTCAGGATCTAGATTCAGGAAGATTATAAGGACAATTCTGTCTTCAGAATCTTACTAGTTTTGTTACTCTGCATAAATCAATAAATCTTATTCGTTTCAATTTCCTCAGCTAGAAAAGGAAATGGTAAATCACTTCATTATCTTTGTCAAGAAAACCAAAAATGGGGCCATGAAAAATCAATCAGATACAACTTAAACAGCTGAACAAGAATAATCCAATAATAATAATAATTAATAATAATAATAATAATAATAATAATAATAGTTTATTTTATATAACATTCTAGGGTATATAAAGTACTTTACAAATCTTATTTTATTTTATAATCATGACATCACTGTGAGTTATATTTTTGTATCTCAATTTTATATATAAATAAACTCAATCAGACAAAGGTTAGATCTTCCTGACTCCAGCACATTTCCTATTACCACATCTATGTCTGATAGATCTCTATATCTGTCATCTCATAGTTAAGAATACATGAGATAAGATATGTGAAATTAAAAAAAAAAACACAACTCTTTGTTGATATCTTCGATGCACTTGTTTTTCCCCATTTTGTCTCCCCCCAATAGCATATGAGCCTCCTTGAAGATATTGGCTGTTGCTTTTACATACGTGTGTTGTGTGTGTGTGTGTGTGTGTGTGTGTGTGTGTCCCAGTGTCTAGCACAATGCCCATCATGTGGTAAGAACTTGTTGAATGACTATAAAGAACCATGTACACATCAGAAAAACATTATTTTCTCATTATAATTGAGAAATAAAGCCACCAGAGTTAAAGATTCCTTTGACCTTGTGATGTCAGTGTGCACATCTTGCTACTGTCTGAGATTGTTTTCCTTTACTTACCAGTTCATCTATGATCTTACCCATTTTGTGGAAACCACCTCATTAGAAAAGTATCTCATTTTCTATATGTAATACCTGTAAGTTTCCTTTACTAAACTATTTAGTAGTATTAAATAGTAAGTTATTTCATGTTATGCCTGCTTTTAAAAACAAATATATCTAAAAGTGTTTGTAGTTTATTAGTATATAAAGCTTTTCTTTTAGGGAAAAAACAATGAAAAACTATTGACCATCTTTAAAAAAATGCATTACCTTTTTAACAGCTATTGCAATGTCCTGGAAGAGGTGAGGTAAAGGGAAGATGCATCACATATAATTAGATAGCAACATGTGTTTGAAATTAGTTGACAGACACTGTTTTGACTTCACTTTGAGGTCTAACATTAAAAACTTGCTAAGAATGGATTGGAGGTGATGGCTGAGTATGAGAATAAAAAAACAAAACACATTATTTTCTTCTCTGTGCTTCTAATGTGGAACAGGATTTTCATTGATTTGCAAACTAACATTGTTGATAATCACAAGTTAGGAAAATGTACTTTATTTTCCACTTTATAAGCTAATTTGTGTGTTTGACAGACACAGAGAAGTGTGTCTGTAACTTATTTACATTCTTTCCAAAAATAAATTCGCTATGAACTCCTGGAAATGCGTGAACAATCTCAAACTTGCAGTGGGTCACATGTAAATTAGAAAATAATACCTTTAGAATTAATGAGGTACTTGGAAGACTATCTGGCAGCTGATGTCAGTATTCAAAAAGAGAGCATTCTAAAAAGACCAGGGGACCAGTTTGCAATCTTTGTCACCATGCATATATACCTTCATTCACATGTCTTAGAGTTGTTAAAATCCTTCAATAAAGTATCAATTTCTATTCCTTAATTTCTCATACATGTGAGATGACATCTCTCTATAAATTCTATAGAACCCATTTAAAATCCTCTTCCCCCAAATGGTTTTCCTTTTTTGCATTAATTTGGCAATATTCCCTATAATACAGCTGAGTCTTGACCATGAACCCAAATAGAAAGGACCTGAAGTTTGCAATATGCCTTAGATTTCAAGTAAGTGGTGCCTATGCTGTTCCTCCCAAATAAATGGTAAGGCCAAATTCCCTCTTTCCCAACCATATCCCAGAGCTATGATTTCCCTAAAGAAATATATGACTTTTTAAAAAAATTCTCCCTCCAGATAACATAAAATTCAATTTATAACTTATTGATGATTCCTCGCTAGATCCAACAAATGAACTAACCCTAAAATTTTTATTTTTAAAAGCCTTGGGGACTTAGAGTTATTCATATAACAATATGAATGAAATCTATCAATGTTAGTTACAGGAATTTTAAAATAAAGTATAGCCATCCATATGTTACCTCTGATTTGATGTGAGGAGATATATGATTTTACATTTTTGAAATTGTGATTGATCAATGAGGCAAAAGAGGGAGAAAAAGAAATACAATCTTTCCATGGTTGACTTTGGACCTATTGCCAGGTTTCTGAGAATCTCCCCCTGTCCAGGAGATGGAGAGCACCTATAGATAATAAAAATGCCAAAATTTATTCAAGGTCTGAGTATATCAACCACTCTTCAGATTCTTAGGGGTCCCATAGTGACAGTGAACAGGTTACACTTCACCCAGAATCTTTGCTTAGAATTTTACATTTTGAAATATCCTTCATCTATGATATAGGTCTATAATTTTCCTTTACTGTAAAATATCATAATACATTTACATATTACCTAAGCCAGATGTTCTTAATGTTTTTTTTGTGTCATGAACCTTTGGTGACTCACCCTATATCATAGAGGCAGGGAATGTTAAGAATGTTAAGACAATGTCTCAGTAATATGTATATATATATATATATATATATATATATATATATATATGTTTAAGCTGTGCCTTCAGTTTCTCACATCAACCAAGTGAATTAATTGGGAATTAAATTGATTACACATAGGAGATATTTTGAGATACTGTAAAACTTTGATGTTGCTTCAGTCATGCTCATGAAGCAACTATCTATCAGGTTTATCAGTATAAAAACATCTCTAGTTATCAATATTTCATACAATCCCATGACTATTTGTCTTCTTACACTCAGATGATTCTGGTGATAGAAGGGATAGATAAAGAGTAACTTATAAATTCCTTTACAAAATGACATTTTCAAAGTGCTGTGCTAATTTTTTTTCCTTAGGTGCTTATTCATTTTTTTTAATTTGTATAATATCTTTATATTTTGGTTTCCAGTATTTAGATCATTCAATAAGATGATCACATGTGTCTGCTTCCTTTTTTGCCATTCACTAAGAAGATGAAAAAGGAATGTTGCTCAATATTTGCTTAAACTTTACTTAATGTTCTTCCTCAACTAAAACCAATCCCTGATCTATTAATGCATTCATTCTTTTTGAATGCAGTGTTCTCTGGAGTTGTATATTTGCTGTTAAGTTATAATTAATTTAATATCATCAGTTCTGTTTTCCACCAGGATCTTTCTTCTTCTATATAAGATCTATAAGATATATCTAAGCCTTATTTCCCAGAAGAAATCCAATAAATTAATATGTGCCTGTCAAATAGATGATCAGATTTTAGAGATGCTTATGACAACCAACTCCTTTTTTTTTCCTGCTGCCAACATGAGCTATACACAAGTTGATATTCTAGCCTCACAAAAATTGGGTTTTAGTTTATTGAGAAAATGCTGACCCTTTTCATTCCAAATTGCAAAATTAGCTTCTGTGGTTTTCTGGCCCAAATCAGCAAACATTTAAATATATTGGATGTATGACTATGCCTTGTCACTAATGAGGACTATCATCTTGTAGAACTGCAGTTTCTATTCTATTGGTAATAGTCCTTGTTTGTGTGTGATTTTGTTGTTGTTATTGTTGTTTTACAGTGATGAAGCACCAGGAAGCCAGTTAGTTACAGATAAGTTTCACATTGATTGGGATTCAGTACTTGTTGATTCTGACAATGTAATTGTGGCCCGATTTGATGGAAGAGGTAGCGGGTTTCAGGGGCTAAAGATATTGCAGGAAGTTCACCGTAGCCTGGGATCTGTAGAAGTGAAGGATCAAATAACAGCTGTGAAGTAAGTATCTGCATATTCTCCTGTTTCTCTATAACAGAATTAATATACATAATACTAATGAACCCGTCCATTCTGCTGTCATGTTGTTCAAATGTAGATGAATCCAATTTTTCTATGCCTACTTAGTGATTAGTTAAAAGAATCTTGGTATAATTTCTAGTATTTTATGCAAATAATCACACAGGCCTACTGGGGAGAAGGGGGACCGAATGTTATCTCACCACTTGAAATAGACAGTCCTTTGTAAATATTAACATTGCCATAGGGACCTTATTATGTATAAAGTTCCACTTAAGTGTTCAGTCCTGAATTATCCAGGGAAATTATATACACATTTCAAATTCAATACTGTCTCTGTCATTCCAATATGCTATCATGTGCTATGTAAATGTGGCCTAAGAAAACAAAAGGAAAAAAGAAAAAAAAAAAAGTCAAATAGTTCACTAGCTTGGGTGGAGCAAGGATTTTTGTGAGGAAAAGTACAAGAAAAATTTCTGAATTTAAGCTGGAGCCGGGTTATGCAAAGCCATTAGAGGCCAATTATATTCTAAAAGCAATTCAGAATATTTTCCATTACTACAAAAACTGAGTCCCATTAGTTAACCCAGTGAGAATTTTAGTATAGGACTTCAGTGCTGAGTAATAGACTTGATTTATCTTGACTTAAGATATATATTTTTTTTTCTTTTCCATTCTAGGTCTTTACTGAAGCAGCCATTTGTTGACCCCAAAAGATTAAGCATATTTGGAAAGGTAAATGGCAAGAATATTAAATGAATGAATATATCTATATCTAAATTGATATAGACATGTTTAAGAATAAACATGTATTTTCTACAGTCTGTGTTTCTATAATTCTGAATTTATTAATCACATAACAGTGTGTATATAATATCTATGGGTATAATAATCTATGGATAGATATTCTATTACCATCCATTTTGTATGTGTATGTACATGTATGTGTGTGAAGACTTTTTCATTTATTCAAAAGTATTTTACATATTCCCTGCTTATCATGGTTTTGAAAATATAAAAAAACAACCTCTGTATGTCTGTGTGTGATTCATTATTCAGTCACCTGCTTCATTTTAGGTAGTAAAGGTAATAAAAGGAGAACAGAAATAAAAAGGAAAATAATATATAGCCCATATATTCAAATAACTTATTTCTTGGTAAGGGGCCATAACACATTAAAAAAACACTTTAAATCATAAAACATTAGATAGTAATTGTCAAATGATTTACTATAGACAATGAACATTATAAAGATTCATTAACAATCAAAAATCTTTGTACCAGAGATATTTGCAAAAGGTTCTAAGGACCTTAGCTAGATTGTGCAGTGGTAGACCACCAGCCCTGAAGTCAGGAGGATCTGAGTTCAAATCTAGATTTGGATATTTAACACTTCCTATGTTTAGATCATCTTAAGATTCTTTGAGAGAAGCCAAAATAAAAATATAATTATATTTGATAATTTTCTTATTGTTGCTATTAAGAAAGGTATGAAACAAATTTCACTTAATATAATTTAATAATAGTTATTAGTTGTTAGTGACTGCAAGTCACTTAACCCCAATTGCCTCAGAAAAAAAAAAAAAAGATAATTCAAAATTTAATAGAAAATATACAATTTATCTGTTTAAAAAAAGGGAAAAAAATAATAGGAGCTGTTTCACTGATTTGCTTGGATTGGACAGGATGGCTTTTTAAAAATTTCATATTTTCACATTTCAGAAATCCTTAATAAATATTTGCTGACTCAATTCTATTCACCTGAGAAAATTTCCTGAGAGAAATTCAAACAGCTGCTACAGAACTTAACATATGGTTGAAAAAATGAATTACAAATTACAGTTAAAATTCAGTTATAGACATTTTTGGAGATTTTTTTAGATTATAATATGCTTTTCTCCAAACAGTGCTCTCAAGTATGTATACAAATAGCTATTTCCCTATTTTAAAGATGAGGAAATTTGATCTAATAAAAGTTGAGTGACTTAATACAATATGTTTAAAAGGACTTCATCCCAGCATACTTGGAATATTCATACTTCTAGGACTTCTGTAAATCTTTTACAATATCATGCTGATTCATATTGTTTGTTATATCACTACTTGCATGTATACTCATGTTTGTTACACCACACTGAGCTTGTGCCAGCTGTGGGGAGAGCCATCGCTATTAGCTTGGGTTATACTACTATGTGCTTGGGTAATACCTCCCATGCTGATGGAGTTATGTATACCTGTTTCAAGTAAGACCCTTCAACCCAGAGAAAACCAGCTAATGTCTGGTTTGGCTCCCCATTTCTTTTTGGTATTTTCACCTCCCTCCCTGAGAAGACTGTCTCTTGGACTCCCTTAAATACCCCAGCATGACTACATTACGACACCACACTGGGCATGCGCAGCTATAGAACATCACATCACCACATTACCCTAAGTATATGCCAACTGGATTGATCACATCATTACATACATCAATATGAAATAATTAGCCTATCAAAGTATTAGGAACAAAGGTAATGAAATCAATTGTGCATGCATTGATGGTATTTGGGCAATTGTCCAAATGGCCAGTAGAATTTCATCACAACCACAGACATAGATTTAAATTTCTTTTTTGGAGTTTGGCACTTTACTCTAAATCTAATTCCCAAGAGTTCTTTATATAGCCATAGGAATCTAATAATCAATTGAGGAAAATAAAAAAAGACCAGAGGAAAGACATACATTTTAAAGTGTTTTTGTTTTTAGTCCTATCTTTACTAATTCATTTTAAAAGATTCTTTTGACAAGATGAAAGTAAATAAAAACACTATTTTGCAATCAAAATATTTGCACTTATTTCAATATAGTCAATATATCATGGCAAAAATTCTATAGTAGTTTAATTATTTGTAAATTCTAATATATTGTATGCAATAATATATATATATATACATATATATATTTAAAAATTCACAAGTAAAATGTGACATGCAAAACAATGACACACTTTTTTTTTCAAAACTAAACTAAAATGGCATTGTTTCATTTTTTAAAATTAGCTTATTGCACCATATAGCTAGGAACAAATTAAGATAAATAATGAATTTTTCAAATACTTTAGTGAGATTGTATGCTATTGTTCAAAGCCCCAGAGAAGTTCCTTGGCAATGACTTCCAGAGATAGCTTATTTGTTACATGAAGAAAGAAGACTCATCACTTAATCCTCACAGTTACTTTTTCATGCCAGTGTCTTATCTTGTGCGTCATCATAGTCAATGAATGATTGAGATAAGTCTATGAAAACTTTCTTATGTTTTCCTAAATTTCTTCCTAAAATCAAAGCCAATCCCAAAGCAGAAAGAAATTTGTTATCCCTACTAAATTATATAAAAACATACTAAATAAAATAGAGAAAATAAACTAATGACTCAAAATCTACCACTACATAGATCCCTTTAATAACTTAGAAAATATAACAGAAATTTCAGATAATATTTTTTTTAATATGATAGAAATAGTGTTTTGTCCTGGTTTGGTGAACTCTTGCTTAGAAATAAGGGGGATGGAATATATGATTTTTCAATGTCATTCCATTTCTATAATTCTCTGAATTATTTGCAAAGTTACACAAAATGATAAATACAATTAAAATATGAAATCTATTATTTGGTTTTCTAGGGATATGGTGGATATATTGCATCAATGATCTTGAAATCTGATGAAAGATTTTTTAAATGTGGATCTGTGGTTGCACCGATTACAGATATGAAATTGTATGGTAAGTATCTTCTACCATCTTAAATCATGGGAAGTAATAAGCTTACTAAAATTCTCATTAAATAAAGCTCAATTGAGTTCCATGATTATGTTTTTCAGCTGCTTACCATTTTTCTGATTTGACCAAATTCATTAGAGCAAGAAAATGAAAAGTAAACACAAGTGAAGGCTCCAAGATAAATAAATCCTAATTTATTTACTTAATCTTGTCTCCCATTCCTGTAGCTTCAGCTTTTGCTGAAAGATACCTTGGTTTACCATCTAAGGAAGAAAGTACTTACCAAGTAAGTTATTTGAAAACAGCAAAAAATTGTGGGTTTTGTATCAAAAATTTAGTCATTTTGGATTATATATATCTATTTATATGTATGTATGTATGCATGTATATATGTATAAGTTTGTATTTTTTTTCTTACAGGCATCCAGTGTCCTACACAATATTCACAGCTTAAAAGAAGAAAATTTATTAATAATTCATGGCACAGCTGACAGTAAGTATCACATTGGCTATTGCTATTTTGTAGTTATAAACTTCACACAAGTAGGTATATATGTGGGAATGACTGAAATAATCTTCACAAATGTTCGGAAATGGAAGTCAAGAGTCAAGGTCAAGATAGTAATAAGAATATGTAGATGAAGAAGGGAAGAAAAAAACAGAGGAAAGAAAAGAAAAGAAGAGGGAAATGAAAGAAAGGGAGAAGAAGCAAGAAAAGCAGAGAAATAAGATAGACAGTCCTGAACTTAAAATAACTTCAGTATTTCAAAACATTTCTTGTCTTGTATCTTAGCATGGAATAAGTGGAAATTCAATTCAAAATATAAATATGAGAACTTGATAATACTTTAGTCATGCTATTCAGGATTTAGAAGCAGGAGTCATTGGTCCAGCCCAGGCTTTGCCACTTATTCCCTTTGAAACAGTATAATAAAATCACTTAATCTCTTTGGGCATTAATAAGGTCATCTGCACAATATCATTTGTGGTTTCCTCCAACTGGGAATCTATGAGCCAAACAACTATATTATAGATGAAGAATATTAAATTCATAAAGGAGAAAGGATATCCTTAAATAATATGGTGGATAAGACCATAATTCAATCTTGACTTTTAGCTCAGTGTTCTTTCCTTCATTTACTAACTCAAAATTAATTTAACTATTTCCCCTACAAGAGGCAAACTAGTAAAATGGAAAGTGGACCACATTTGGGGGCCTCTGTATCTGGATTCACATCCAGACTCAGTCAATTCACCTTTGCCACATAGTAGAATACATCACAGATAGGAGTCAATTAGCAAATGCTTGCTGGATTGAACTATATAGCATATTATATAATTATATAACTCTAGAAATAATGATAATCCTTCCAATTTTAAGGATATTGTATATGTTTCAAAGCATGTTAACTGTATTGTACTAAATATTGACCTATCTGTGAGGTAAATAGGATGCTTTTTAGCCCCATTTTGCAGAGGAGTAACCTGGAATCTAAGGAGGTGAAATTCCTTGCTCTAGGATAGGTAGCTATTTAACAAAAGACAAAGCAAGGATTCCTGTGGCTAGCCTAGGTAGTGCTCTGGAGCACACTGTGTCTAACCTGTGGATTTCCTCCCCAACTGAAAATAGAAAGAGGAAAATATAGGAAGAGTCAGGATAGTCTCTACTAAACATGTAGTCCCTGAATAATAGAAAGTTTACTATGTTTTCTCAACATGGGGAAATCCTTTTTTTTTAATTTAAAATGATAATTCAGGTCATTATCTAAATGAGACTCAGCTCCCCTAATCTTATGTAAGTAATAGGAGACTGAATATGCTTTGTTAATACTGAGACAAACATTTTCTGTTTTAAATATTTTAGTGTGATTTTAAAATGTTGTGAATAATTGTAAATGATAAATGAAATGAAAAATTTAACCAAGTATGTCAGGCACTGAGTGCAGAGGCATGACTACAGCAGCTGTTTTCTTTTATAAGTCACAATTCAAAGATCTCTCTCCTAGACAATTCCTGAAAATCCAAGTATGATAACATTTTAGATGTGGTAAATATGAATACATAAAATCAAATTTGGGAAACAGAAGATCTCTAATGATATGGGCTCATGCCAGGAAACAATGTTGTTTCTAATCTATATACATACACACATATACATTTTTTTTCTTTTGCAGCAAAAGTCCATTTCCAGCATTCTGCAGAATTAATCAAGCATTTAATAAAAGCTGGAGTGAATTATACTATGCAGGTAAGATAAGACTACAGATAAGTGCAGTTCCCTAAATGAGATCTCATTGTATTATTTTCCAACTATGATCTTTACCTCTCTAAGCATGTTTGGATATCTCTTTGATTATTTTTGGACCTTTATAGTTTCTCCTTGTTTGACAAGTTATATAAATGTAGAAGGATCATTCAGACCCTCCAAGCCCATTAAAAGTTCAGTTATTCTATATAATAATAGCTAACTCTGATTTAGCATGTACTACATGCCAGACCATGGGTTAAGTGCTTTATAATTATTATCTAATTTGATCCCTACTTATTACCTCTGGGCTTGAGGCTCCTTATGCTTAAGTGAAAAGGTTGGACTAGATCAAGGTTTTTTGTTTTTGTTTTTTTTTTTTTTGTCAAGGACCCCTTTGGCAAACTGTTGAAGCCTATGAACCCCTTCTCAGATCTCAGAATAAGGCTTTTTTTTTTCTTTTTCTGAAGTAATTGGGATTGGGTGACTTTCCCGGAGTCACACAGCTAGGAAGCATTGGGTATTTGGACAGATTTGAACTCGGGTCCTCTTGACTTCAGGGCTCGTGCTCAGAATAAGACATTTAAATAATTTTGAATAATAAATAATCTTTAAAGAAATTTAAATAAAGTAGTGCTATTTTTCAGTTAGAAATAAAAATGTCATTTTTTTTCCAAAAAAAAAATGCAGTTATCAGATTGAGATGTATATCTCCTCGCTTGTGCACAATCAGACGTGCATCCCAATAAATATATTTCTTTTCTATCTGGCAATAACTTTTATGAAACATAATAATAAAATTCAGGGAGCTGTCAATAGAGGATACATCCTAGGCTAATGGATCAGGGGGCTTTGATACTATCATATTTGAAAGATCAATGATGTTACAGGGGTTTGTATTCTCTCCTGATATCCACTGTAACTATTCTTAGGTTTTATAGAAATTCTGTAAAAGTTGTTATAGTCAATATGTTTATTATACCAAGATCACTCTGGTGATTGACTTTTCTCAGTTAGATTAGAAAATGGGAATAAAGCTAGTTAAATCAGTTTATGACTGAAAATTTTCCAGTTCAGTGTAACTTGCTAAATCTTTTGCTAAAGCTAGCCTTTAAGAAGCTAAAGTTGTCATTATGACGTAAAGAGAAAGATAGAATTTTAATAAAGGCTGAGTGCTTTTCTTTGTCTTGAATGTTATTTGAAATTAACTACTAAATTTAAGATATATTTCACAGTTGTTAACAAAATTGTTATTTTTTAGTCTTTCTGTTTACTTTTCCTATGAACTAACATGTTTTGCATATTAGTACTATTTCATTCTTCTAGAGTTATTTCATGAGTCAGAGACCTGAGTATAGTTCTTTCCAATTTTACCAATTATTTCTACTGCCTGAGATAACTTCTATAGAACTGTTTCCTCACCTTTAAGTAAGGAAGTTATAAGATAAAGCCTAAGGTCATTTCCAACAATAAATTTATGGCCATATGATCCTTCCAGCTCTGGATATAAGATTCGATGATTTGAATATGTTTCTACTACATAAAATCTTTTTTAAAAAAGTCCCTGTTTCCCTTTCTTTTACTTAATTGAAAATGTAGTTTACAAGAGAGCATCCTGATACTTCAAACAAACAAACAAACAAACAAACAAAAATTTTTGGCTCTGAAGTCTATGGTCTTAAATATGAATCCTGTCTATGACATTTATTATCTGTGTGGTCTTAGACAAGTCACCTCTCATTTGAATTTTGATTTCCACATTTGTAAAATGGGGGAATTGAACTACATGATCTCTGAAATCCCTTCCAGCTCTAAGACTATGATCTGATGCATTAGTGTCATTTTACTCCTCACTATATTGCCTATTCCCAAAATCTCTTAAAAATAAGGTACAAAGAATAAACAAACAAAAATAAACAAATCTTTTTGATACTTCCAATGTTGATCATTATGGATCCTGGAGATTCATCATGGTAAAGTTTGCTTTGAGGGAATTTCAATATTTCAAATAATAGTTCACATTTTAGAGGATATTTAGATTTACACAATATTTTTCCTCTTACTAACCATATAATGTACATAGTATAATTATCATTATTCCCATTTTACAGATGAAGAAACATTCAAAAGAGGGGCAGTTACTTGTTTTAATCTTGTGGATATGGATCCTGAATCCAAATCTTTTGAAACAAAAGCCACTGTTTTCTTCATTATGACATGTTGCCTTTCAACTGGACATATTTCTCCATTAATAAAGTATGGGGATAGAGGGTGAAAGTAAAGACTTCAGTAACTTAGCCTGTCATCTTTATTTTTTTCCTTTTCTAGGTCTATCCAGACGAAGGCCATAATATTGCATCTGAGAAGAGCAAATATCACCTTTACAGCACAATCCTCAGATTCTTCAGTGATTGTTTAAAGGAAGAAGTGCCAGTGTTACCACAGGAACCTGAAGAAGATGAATAGAAGGAACCTTATTTATACAGAACTGAAGGAGTTTTTGAGGTTCAATGAAACTGAAACATGACTAATATTGCAGATTCTGCAGAGGTTCAAGGGCAGCTAAAGGAGAGGACACTGGAACAGCACACTCAGAGACAATGAGCTAATAAACTGGAATTTGAATACAAAAGTCCAAACATACTGTGTTGTCAAGGGGACAAAAATTTTCCCTTTGTGGAAGGTCAGCGTGGGTTACTGTTTCCTGGAAGAAATTAGTTTTACATAAAAGTAGGGGTAGTGCATGTTTTCTTCTGTTACCTCCCTATTTGTTCTGTAAGTAGGAACTCTCATTTTAATTTTGATAGCCACTTTCATCTTTGCATCTAATACACAACTTATCCTAAATATGACAGTCCCTGATGTCCCAAGAGTGAGCTGCAAGCTATACTTTACTGTAATGTTACAATAAGTGCAATTCCTTCACTGTCTACTATTAAGCATAAGAAAAAAAATGAGTTAATAAAGGACACAATATTTTATATAGTTTCTGTTTAAAAGAAAGACATTGGGTGGGCTAAGTCATTTTAGGTAGAACACACTCAATTTTAATATTTTTTTTCAAATTTCAGTTGTTTGCTAGCAGATCACATATCTCTGCACAATGCACAAGCATACGGATACATATGGATACATATATGTGCAAATGAAGATCTCATTTTTCACTGTAAAATAAGTCTAAAGAGATCAGCTTTTTAATTGAATTGTAACAGTGACTCTTTTAAAACTAGAATGATGCATTGTATAACAAGCCAGATATGATACTATATGTATGCATATACATATCTATATTACCCCAATTCAAATTCTAACTCTTATTTCCATACAAATGTTTGGGTTGTGTTTGGTATTGGTTTCAGTGGCTGTTTTCTAGTTGCACTTTAATTTTTGATATACCTTGTCACATGTACATTAGATACATAAATATTAAATTATAGTTTCAGATAAACGAATTGTGTTAACAATGCCATGCTACTGAGTACTATTTTGCTCTCCTAGAAGAGGAAGTTTTGAATATTTTTTTTAAACTCTATCATCTCAGTACAAAATCAGTTCTGCTTTTCATTGTGCAAAGCACATGACTGATAAACTCTATTTGCCAGTTTTAGTTAGTATCCCATAATTTAAACCATCCTACTAAGACAGACACAAACTATTTTCCATTCTTTGTCCAAGAAGTTCATAACAGGTGATATTGCTATTTCATTTGAATTGAGGCACAATTTCATTTGGCAATGATGTCTTAAAGTAGAAAATAATTAACATATAAAATAAAAATGACTATGAAGTCAACTTAAGTCCTGGGGCTATTAACTCTAGTGACTTAAATCAAATATAGTATCTATTCCACTTAACTTTAGTTAACTTCCAGATGATGACTGAGAGAATTAAAATTGTTAGAGTTCAGACAAAAGAAGGTGGTACAATGTGTTTCTTTTAAACCTTACTCTAGGCTGGATCTGCTTGATGTGATGTGACTTGAAAGAAAAGTAAAAAGCCCAATCAATTTCCTACATTTTTTTATTATTTCTTTTTTTTTAAGAGGGTACTGGGTATTTGGAATTATCTTGGTTGTATAGAAAACTATGCTGATGATCAACTGAATTGTTCACGTTCCATCTGAATACTTTTGAACTATTATAGACACTGCCCCAGTGCATTCACTTCTGCATTACAGAGTTATTTGAAACCTCTGTCTCCAAAGGCCCATTTTAGGTTTCCTTCAAGAAACTAAAGAAATGATGTTTTGTTTTGTTTTTGTTTTTGTTTTTTAAACAAAGTAAGTTGTACTGTTTAAAGAAGAAAGTTTTGCATATTTTATTAAGATGGGAAGTTCTTTTTAGGCTGAATTGAGATTCACCTGAAGCTTTTTAATCAATATTTTAATCTTCAACCACCAGAGTTTTTTATGATGCAAATAATTAAGCTGTCTGAAAGCTGTCGTTTTATTGGAAGTCTATTTGAGTAACATTTAAAAGTATTTACCTTTTACTGTTTAGCATTTCTCTTGTTTTATTATTATCAATGTTTATCTATTTTTCAATTAATTTAATACAGTTTCTAATGTGCAATGACATCTTGTCTGGAAGCCACTTTGACCTCAAACACTCAATACACCTAAAAGAGTGACATGCTGTTACCCAAGGAATAATATGCCATTGATGACACTTCTCAACACTGATGAGCCGGACATTGCAGATATGGACAGGATTCCCTGACACATAGTCATCAATTATTAAATTAAATCTTATAATTGGATTTTTCCCTTATCCAATTATATTGTCACACCATCTATCTTTCTGTATTTATTGATGCACTAGTAGAATGAACCTTTATCAAAAAGTTGTTCTGCTGTTTCTTTAAATCCTATGTAAGATTGATTTATTTCATATAATAAAGTAGAATTTTTTTGTTAAGAAAAACAAGAAAACCAGTTCTGAGAGAAAAAAGGCCAGTATGAACTGATTATTCAAAGTTGGATTATTCATAGAATAAGAAATAGTAAACCAGAAAATTATTCTGGAAAAAAAAAAAAGAAAGATCTTTGTGAATGAATTTCCCCTTCAGTTGTTAATATCTATTCTACAAAATAGAAAAAAAAAAAAAAAGAAAGAAAGAAAAGAAAAGAAAGTGACATAATCAACACAGGTTAATTTCAGTTTTTGAAAACAATAGAAAAGAAAGTAATCCTATAAATTATGTAGCCAGGCCAGCGAGTGCATCCACTTTTTAGTTCTATTGTGCCCCATATACTAATAATTCTGGAGAACTTCTGGAGAACTATCAACAAAAACAGAACTTGGCCAAAGATATCCAAAGATTAACCTTTGAAAGAGTATATACATATGGCTTAAAACCACATGTGAAAAAAAAAAAAAAGATTCACTTTTGAGTTCTGGTGCATGTTCATGTTAATGATTCCTTTTTATGAAACTTTCTAGCTATGAGCATCTCATGCAGGTTAAAAGAAAAATTACTAACAATTATGTACTTTCAACTTTATTTTTGCAACCATTACTAGGTAAGATCTTTATAAGACCAGATTTGAATTAAATTTACCCTCTTTGAAAAGTGGTGTTTAAAAACTCATCTATCATATACATGATTCTTTGAAGAAAATGCCTACAGGAAATCATATTAAACAACAAGAATAACAAAATAAGTAAGCAAACAAAAACTTTGGATTCACCCCAAACTATATTCCACCAATTTTACAATTAAACATATATACAGAGTTATACATTTTTACTAATCCCATTGAAAAGCGGAACCAAAAAAAAAAAAAAATTCTAGTCTTTTGATACCATTGAAAGATAAATGTTGATGTTGTCTCTAGAAGTCCAAATACACTTTCCTTTATTCCTGTGGATTTGAGGTTTTCTCCACTTAGAATTCTGTGGCCATATTTTAAAAGCCATTTTTTTTTTGTTTTGGTTTGGTTTTCCTTTGTTTATTTTTTAAAATTATCATGAGGCAATCAACACTAAAAGTAAAATCCTTGTTTTGAAGCTAAGTAGGAATGAACTATGGAGGTAAATTTCAGTTAATCATGATAATTTTTGAAATTCACTCAGATATGACTGTTCTACCTCTCTTAAAAGACTGAGTATAAAGTACAGAAGGGGAAAGGAATCTCTAGAAATGAGAAAGGAGTAGTTTTTGCTTTATAAATAGCAATATATATATTTTGGGAGATGTTAGAAGTACAGAGAATTCTAAAATCACAAAGGTAATAATGTAAGAGGAGAAATTTGAATTTAAGACTTCTTTAATCCAAATCTAGTACTCTTACCTTTACATTACTCAGAGATATAAGTAAAACTGAAAGTTATATAATGAGACCTCACAACAACCTTTTGAAAAATCTATTACTTTTTTTAGTTTTCTAGTGGAGACACTGAAGCTGAGGGACAATGTGACAATTAGAGCAACACAGTTAGATCCTGATTAGTATAAATGATAAGTCCCCACAAATGTATTACATTATTTAAATTCACACTGAAAAATACAATTGGATTGGAACCAGTTATGATATTTTACATAATTATAGCAGTGAAAATTTGAATACATGTGACTACTTTACTGGATTCCTCATTTCAGCCAATTAGGACTTCTATGTAAGTGATATAAATCAATAGTAGAATTTATCTTTTCTGACTCTTAAGTCCAGAATTCTTTCTATTAAATAAAACCTGCCTTAATGATATCAGGATGTCCAATATATGGAGATAAATATGCCTGAAAATGGGAATGTGAGAAGGGGAAGAGAAAAGGAAGTGAGAGGTTAGCTAATCTCCGATGTAAGAAAATTCATTCATTCAATCAATAATCATATATTAAAACTCTATAGAAGATAAATCATATAAACCCTGGTTTTGTCAATTAAATTAATAAAATTTTGTTGAGTTCCTTATACACACATATATACATACATATGTATACACACATATTCCAAGTACTATGAAATACTATTAAGTGTGATCTATGCATTTCTCCAGGTACTTCCATGTAGTCAGGATAGATATCAACTCAAGAAAATATGCTCATGTCCAAAAACACAAGGTATTGTCATATAGACATTCTGCTAATCAATCAACAAATATTTATTAAGTGCTAGGTAACTAACTAAGTGCTAGGTATATAAATTAGTCATTAAGATATGTATCAAAAACCACACATTCTAATAGTAGAGGAAAATAACTTTTCTATATGGATTTATGTAAAGTACATATGGAACATGCGATGGTCCGAGCTAGCTCCTCTGAAGGCTCAGAATAAGGCCTTGTCAGAATAAGGAAAAGTCCTTGCCCCACGTTGTAGACACCAATTTGTAGTGTGCTATTGTCTCCAGAAGCTGCCTATCGCTCTCTGGGAGGAGATCTGCTGTGTCAACTCAAATCTCTTGGACAGACTCTTCTTCCTGTAGAGAATCGTTGTCTCCAGACAGTTGCCATCAACTCTGGTCCAGAGAAGTGATTTCCCTTCCTGCAGAGAGCCGCCTCAAGTCTCATCCAGACAAAACTCTCCTTTCCTCCAGAGCTGCACGCTTTTATCCTCCCAAAGAATGGGCATGGCATAATGCAAAGCCTTCTGGGAAAAATTACTTCAACCAATGAACTTGCTCCTCCTAAGCATGCAAGCTCTTCCCCAGGAATTTAAAGGGGTTGAACTCCTAGTAAAGACCAGAACTAGAGAATTGTTAAGTACCCAATTAGCTCTTAGTAAGAACCTAATATCTCATTATCTCATTAGCACTCAGTAAGAACCTAACAGGAACATAAAGTAACCATGGAAGGGAAATTACAGCTTAGAAGAGTTTCTGCAAAAGGAACTGTGAGGCCTGAATCTTTAAGGAAAGGACAGATTGTAAAGAGATAAAGGAGAAAACAATGAGGCAGGTGCACAGTGATATTGGACATTGTGTGTGACAGTAACATGCATGGAGTGGGGGACCTTGTAAAAGTAAATCAATAAGACTATACCTGGTTTAAATGACAAACAAAAAAGTTTATATTTTCATCTTAGAGATATATAAAATTATTTGATTTTCTGGGTGGGTGGCAGGAATCAGTATGTTTTGAAAAAGCTTAAAAGAAACACACACACAGAATATTTTGTAGTTATTAGGTGAGGAATGAGAGAGAGGAGAGACATGAGACAACAAGACATTTAGGTTATTATAATGGAGGAAAGATATTGAATGCCTGAAATGTGGTGGCATTTGAAAATTGAAAGGAAGTTGCATACACCTAGAGATGTGATCAAAGTAAAAATCATGAAATTTAGTCTCTGATGGCGTGTGTAAGGTAACTGAGACTAAAGATTTGAAGATGTAAACTTTGTTGTGACTCTGAGACTAGAAAGATCTAGGTCTTCTTAACATATAGAACTTAAATCTCTTCTGGTGATGTCATCATGTTATTTATATTATATTAGGCTTGTTTAATCATCCCTGATCTCTTATAGAATCTGTGCTGAAAATGGAGCATAGCCAAAAGCTGGCCAGTGGCTCTAGTTGATCTCCTGGCTTTGTTTGTGCCACATTATTGTGTCATAGTCACTGACAATCATAGTTAAACATGGCACAATTAAGTATAAAATTGAAAACTTTTTGCTTCTAGCTTTTGGCTTCAGAGATGTTAACTTTAGGTGCTATCTGTTTTCTATAAAATTACTAATAGGTTCTCCCACTCTTTTTAGATTAAAACCCATCCGTTTAAACTATAGCTCTTTTAGGGATAAGAGTCCCTCAAAATCTGGTCATTAAACATGATGAAAAATTAGCAGCCATTTTTCTCCCCCCCAATTTTTTTTTAACAATTATCAGAAGTTTTTCCATAATATATTTGTTTTCTCCAAAAGACAAGAAACCTCATCCAAGGGGCTTAGTCATTTGGTATAAAAAAAAAAATAGCTCACTAGGGACAGCTAGTTGTTGCAGTGGATAGAGTACCACCCTTGAAGTCAGGAAAACCTGCGTTTAAATCTGGCCTCAGACAATTAAAACTTCCTAGTTGTGTTATCCTGTGTATATCCTTGACTTTAAACCTGAGGGTACCTATCATTTAGCAGCAGAGTAGACTCATGAAAACAGTTATGATTTCAAATCTTACCTTTGCCACTTATTAAGTAATCTTAAGTGCTTCTTTAATCCTTCTGGGCCTTAAGCTTCTAATTTGTTAGTTATTGATAACATACAATACCAACTTAAAAAGTTATTGTGAACATCATGTTAGATTAATGGTAAACATTGAAATAGGAAAATCTTAAAAATTGTAAGGGTCCTTTAAATGGGCGGTGCCACAGCGCAACAGGAGATTTGAGTGGCCCAGAAGTAATCTCTGTGGATATTGGACTGCCCTGTGGGTGGGATCCTGGCCATATTGAGATAGCTTTGTAATGGGTGACCCTTTATAAGCCCACTGCAGACAGCAGTCACTGTGTCAAATATTATGAGGAATTTATATTGGGCTTTATAAAAGCATAGCTTAGAACAATCCTCTGACCATTCTGTGTAAGCATATATCCAGTTATTCTCATTGTTCCATTTTATATTCTATAATAAAAAGAAGGGAAAAAATTGAATAATTTT
The DNA here is from genome assembly GCF_048593235.1 of Sminthopsis crassicaudata. Taxonomy (NCBI): domain Eukaryota; kingdom Metazoa; phylum Chordata; class Mammalia; order Dasyuromorphia; family Dasyuridae; genus Sminthopsis; species Sminthopsis crassicaudata. Next base: position 369,362,846 of record NC_133619.1, on the reverse strand, counting down.
AATAAAATACTTCAAGGTGGTGATAATCTTCAGTTGTGAATAGTTATATCTATGAATGATGTTAACTGTACTTCCCATCTCCTATGAGAACTTCAAGGAGAAAAAAAAAGGCATAAGCCAAAGTAGGCCATAATTTGACTTAGAAATCTCTGGAATATGCTTTAGTTTAAAGCGGAGGAATTTTGTGAATAAGGCCAAAGAACCCTGGTGCTAAATAAATATAGTGCTAAAACAAATATAGTTTGATACTCAGTAATCTTGTTAGACTTTGGGTCAATGATGATCTAAAATATCCAATAGAATCCATAGCTAATATAATCGGAAGATGAGAATAAAGGAGGTAAAAGAAAAGAACCAAAGTTGTAAAGAAGAAGATAATTTAGAGGGAAAAGATAACAAAGCATCCATTGAAGAACAAAAAAATAGCTAACCATCAATGGAATCAACACCAAAAGTTTCAATTATATTCAGCAAGTATTTGACAAATGACTACTGGATTTCAGGTACTATGCTAAGCTTAGGAATACAAAAACAAATAGTATTTACTTTGAAGGAGCTTTTATTTTATTGGAAAGAAATAAGAGATTCCAAATATAATGAAACCAGGATAATTAAAGTCATCTGCAATAGAAAGAATGGTTCAGTAGAAACGGAACTAGAATTTGGAAGTTGAGTTCAGTTCCCAGTTCAGTCACTCACCATGAGACAGAGTAAACCATTTTACTCCTATCTGAGACTTGGGAAAAGTTTAGGACTAAATGATCTCTGATCTTTTCTACCTCAAATATTCTTTATTTTCTGAATGAGCTGAAAGGGAAAAAAAAGTTTCACCAGTTCACAAACTTCAAGATTTTATTTCTATTAAAAAATACATGTTAGATTGTACAAAGATCAGCCTTTTTGAGACAAACTTGGCATCTTTTGGCTAAAAATAATCACAAATTACTTTCTATTTACACCTAGGCACTTTCAAAGTTCCAATATAAATTGGTAAGAATCAATTTACTGAATGCTGAATAGAAGCTTGAGGCCACAAAACATATTACAGTATTATCAAGACTTTATATAAATACCATATATCATGTACCTCACATTGTTGGCCTCTGCATGCTTTGGAGGAAGAAGTGTGGTTGTATTATTTACTAGAAAGCTCAATATTACACAGAGTAGAGCATTGGGCCTCAAGTTAGGAAAACCTGAATTCTAATCTGACCTCAGACATTTACTACCTATGTTATTCTAGTTTTCTAGTCAGTTTTCTGACCACCAGCAATTATGGTTTAGTGCCTAATTCACAATATTCAATTCCTATTGTCTTTGGTTCAGGATACACATAATTGTCATAATCTCTCACATAAAAGCAGAGTAATTATAGATATAGGTGGAAATTAGCTAGCTCTTGCTAATACTGATAGTACTTTTGCAAGACTTTAGCTCCCTTTCTATGACTGCCATTGTAAAGCCTTCTTTATTTAATAAATGTATCTTCTTTCCTCCCTAAAAATCACTAACACACTAAGTACTCCATCACTCTCACCAATCACTTAATGATCTTCCCTCTTCTCCAAACCCTTTTCATACTTTCTATTTTCACATCTTACATCTGTATGAGACAAGTTTTCTAGAGCAAGCAGACGATTTCAGAATTTTAAAAGCTTTGCTCAGCCATTGCAGATTTTATATGTATTAAGATAATTTTTGATGCCTTGATTATTTAAGAACAGGGTAATTCATTGGTGGCATGGTTGTTCCATTGATTGATGGACTCTACATAGTGTCTCATGTCAGTGAAAGAATAGCCCTTATATAAAAAATAAAAACTGATCTAAATTTGATTTCCTATCCATACACCCCAAATGAATAGAACTCTCTTTCCATTCCAATTTTCTATCATTTCAGGATATTATGAATGATTTTAATAATCTATATGATATAATTGGATTTGGAATGCAAAGCACAGGAAAATTATAAAGTTAACATACATTAACACATCTTCCATCTCAAAATTTCCAGGTTTTTTACTTATTTTAAATTAGATCATTCAACAATATTTGTTAAACTGGTACTATTTACAATGAATTGGGCTCAGTTTTTTCTTATTTATTTCATATTTCTTTCTGTGCCACTGGCATACATTCTCGGTGAAGTTTTCCCAGTTTACCAATAGTTACAGGGTTTTAGACAGTATTATACTTTCACCAAGAAGTATAAACTAATAGTAAGTATGAATACAGTTAAATTCCCATTTTTTGGTCCTATCAAGACTGAATACCTCATAATGAATAAAAGTTGCAATATATATCAGCAACATTTTTGTAAGCCCAAAGAACTAGAAATAAAATAGGTTTAATTTGGGAAATATAAAACAAATTAAAGGATGTACTTACAGTGGAATTTTGCTATAGTAGAAAAAGTAAGGCAGATCACATGGATGAAGAATTATTTTATTGTTGTTTATGTTTAAACATGCATTTGAATGATAAAATAAACAAGGAACAATGATAACATAAAATTTGGCCAACAATATGCCTGTCTGGAGCAGAAGGTACAGATAAATGATGAACTGGATTGAGTTGATAAAAGTTATGAAACTGGATTGTTTGAGAAAATTTCAAAGCTTTTTAAATGACTCTGTAATTATGACAAAAGCAAATATTTTCTATATCAACATATTACTGCATTCCTACATATGAGCAAAACATTGAATATTATTTTCTCTGAAGTACTCCTGATAAGTATCCTACAAAGAATAATAAGGGAGATGAGTGTGAATAGGCTGCAACATATAACAAATGTTGCACAACAAATTATAGGAGAAGGGATGTCATTAAATAAAAAAAAAAAAAAAATGCTAAAAAGAAAAAAAAAAAGAAAGAAAAAAAAGAAAAGATAGGTTGGTCAAGTAGCAAAAGTGGCAGTAAGAGAGCCAGAGTATTCCCCTCATAATTTTGATTTCTGACAAAAATATAAGGAATACCTTTATGAAAATTCACTGTGCATTTAAGAGAACATAAACAAGATTCATACTGGTAAGACAGATATGTATGGGTTGTGATTTACTAAGTGAGAAGAAAGTCCAGAATCAATGGCATCACAGATTTATTTGAGCAATATTTAATAGAAAACTTCAGGCCTTGGGGATCGAATACAATATTTGGAATTAGGAAGACCCAGGCTCAATTCCTGCAGGATATAGTAATCATTGTAATGTAATCAATTGTAATTATTGACAAGAAACCATTCATAGCCCAAGGCAATTATGATAATAAGACTTTAATTTATTGAAAAATTGGCAATTTTTAGGTATAGAATTAATTTCTATAAGAGAAAATTTCTATATTTGTAAATTAGATCATGTTTACAAACCAAAAGGAGATAAAAAGGGCAATTGGAGGACTCACAAATATCAGAATTTTCAGTCATTCCAAGGAGCATAAGTCTATATTGGCAATAATAAAGAAGAGAGGCAAGCAATATTGAGATGGGTAGCATATGAACACTGAGAATTTTGGGAGTGGTTTGGAAAGGGGAAAGACAGATTTTTATGCTTTAATATTTGCGATTAGGGTAAAAAATGTAGGATAAAATGGGATAAACTAGATCCACTAAATATATTTTTTTTCTCTTTCATTAGTTAAATTACTCTTCTGTCTCTTTTTTATAACCTATTGTGAGAAAATTATCTTTGTCAAGGCCAACCAGATTCAAATCCTCATTTCCTCTTTTAAATTGTAATTGCATTTTATCTACTACCTTTATTTTACACCATCTTTCCTTCTGCCTTTGTCTTATTCTTTGTGTCAACAGACTATAACTTTTCCATCTGAACTCTTATTGCTTAATCCTAAACTCATCCAGGAACAACAACAACAACAACAACAACAACAACAACAACAAAAAAAAAAAAAGTTGAAATAATAAAGCAAACTTAATGGAGAATACAAAATGATAAAGTTAAGACCAAGAGTGACTGTAAGGCCTCCTGGGTACTCTCCTACACTCTGACTAGACCTCAATTTGCTTTGGTCAAATTTCTTCTAGGCACTAATGTTGCCAGATATGCAAAGCTCTATTGTTGGCCCACATCAAATCTCTTTACAGACTCTCTTTTGGGTGAATTTATTATCTTAATGATTACAATAATGATCTCTCTTCAAAGGACATTCGAATCCAATCCTATTCAATAAGTCAAACAAAATTTACTAAATTATTCACTGTATTTCAGGCAGTGAGCTAATGGTTGGGAATGCAAAGAAAGAGCTTTGCCATAAAGTGTCCAGATTCTAATATTTTAGTGGTTCTACAAACTTTCTTCAGAAACTGCCTTCTAGATGTTGCTATTTGGTTTTGTCAAAAGCATTTAAAATTCAACATGTGGAAAACAGAAATAATTATTTAGACATTTTCCACTATCAAACCTTGCTGGAGAAGATGCCACTATCTTTCTAGTCACCTTCCATTTTTCCCCTCACTCTTCTACACCATTTAGTATGTTTCCAAGTTTTATTGATTCTTCCTTTATTTATTTTCCCCCACCTTGTTCATCTTTTTTTTTTCCTGCACACACAATTCAGATACTCATTATTTCTCACTTAGACTTAGATATTCTAATACTTTTCTAGTTTTCTTCCGTTTCCAAGCTGTTCCATTTGCAATCTAATATCTGGACAATTTTCAAATTGGCCTTCCTAAAAAACAGGTTTGAACATATCACTCATTTTAATGGGAATTTCCACTGACTCCTTATTCCTGATAGGATAGTAGAGAAAACTCATCTTGGCATTTAAAGCTCAGAGCAAGCTGGTTTCTCCTTACTTTTCAAGACTTGTTTTCCTGTTCCCTCTTCAAATACTTTCTATTTAAACAACTGTCTTACCTGATCTTCCCAGGATTCAGCATAATATTTCCTATCTCTGTGAATTTGTTAATGCAATATTATATTCCCTCCTGCCTTCTTTGAAAGTTCTTCTTCTTTCCACATTCACTTTTGAACTTCCCCCTTATTTTAGAGCCTTTTAACAAAGTCTTCTTGATCCTCTTAATCATTATTTCTCACTTCTTCAAATTATCATATTATACTTGTATCTGTCCAATTTTGCATTCCCCAGATGAATATAAACTTTGAAGGCAGGACTGTTTGTTTCTTTTGTTGTTATTTCTTGTATACCCAACATCTTAGCAAAGTTCCTTATATAAATGAGAAACTTAATGAATGCTTATCAAATTCAATTGCTGAATAAATAAACTGAAATGTATATTGACACAAGATTCACTTGGCTAATGATTCTATACTCACATCTAGCTGAATTCTGACTTGTCCTTGATATAGAGAAAAAGTCCTGACAAATTCTTTCTGCAAGTACATGTTCTTGCTCTTCTCGTAAAATCTTACTTGTTGCTGATTATTCTCACAAACTTCCTAGACTAAGTTTTTCTATGGTTATGGTGCCATCATATTAGCAAAACTCTACCAACTTTCACAGAATGTTTGATGTGGCATACCTTCCTCCCCTTATACATAGAAAATATAATAGCCTTACAATTTACCTACAACAGTGCTAGACACTTCAGTCCCTTTAATGGCAAATAAAAGTAATTTCCCCCACATATTATTATCTGTTATTTTGCTTTATTTTTTCTTATATCCCAATTTCTTCTTACCTTTCCTAATGATTATTATTTCTATCAGGTGTATCAACATCAATGAAATCATTCGTGCAGGCAAAAGAAATGCATGATGGCTTCATAACAATAGTGAAGACAATGTAATATGTAAGGACAGAAGGTGGGAAAAATTAAGAACAGAAAAAGAAATCATGGCAGAGATGGTTTTTGAGTTATTCTTTAGAAGAGTATGATTTCTTTTTTTTTATAATTTTTATGTACCAGATGTATGCACATGGGTAATTTTACAGCATTGACAATTGCCAAAACTTTTGTTCTAATTTTTACCCTTCTTACATGTTAAATATGTTAAAGTATAAATTAAATACAATATAGGTATACATCGCCAAACAGTTCGTTTGCTGTACAAAAAGAATCAGACTTTGAAATAGTGTACAATTAACCTGTAAAGGAAATCAAAAATGAAGGCGGACAAAAATAGAGGGATTGGGAATTCAATGTGGTGGTTCATAGTCATCTCCCAGATGGGTATAGCTGGTTCAGTGATGAGTATGATTTCAATAGTGATAAAGAAGTGTAGAAAATGTTATGTATGTGATTAATGACAGGAACTAAGATACTAAGGGAAAATTGTACAAGAGGTAGCTGGTGAGGGGAAGAGAAAAGAATACCTCAGTTTGGCTGGAAGGTGGAATAGTCAAGACAATTCAGACACAAAGTCAGAGTGATAATGTACCTAGTCAACTGAGTTGTTTGAAAAAGAACATTAATGATAAAAAAGAACATGGATAAGGTAAGACATCCAGGATATATGATCAAGGTTAAGGTGATTATGTGAGTACCTATTAGGAAAAAAAAATGAATACATACATGCACACATTTATGTGGGAAGATCATCCAATGTGCTCATGGAAAGGAAGAATTTGTTGGGGGAGGATGAGGAATGACAGAAAGCAAGTAAAGGATATGGGAAATGAATCATTGATTTATGTCAGTTATTTATAATATACATCTTATGACAGAGTCCTCTTTTCTCAAATATTTTATATGCCAATGAAATATGAACTCTGGATTTCACTTTAGAGCTCTGTTTCCCCAACATCACCATCCTCATATCTAAGATACCCATTTCCCCAATGTGGTTTGCATAGTTTTATGAACATACACAATCATAGATTTAGGAAAATACATTGCCACTTTTCCTCAAGTTTGGCCTTGTGATTTTAATCATCAGTGCAAATGTTATTTGGATTAGAACTGGGCATCTGAAAAGAGAGAAAATGCAGAGATTTGTTTGATGGTGTAGGATCAATTTTGCAAATAAACAGACTGTCCCTTAGGCATGACCATTTAATACATTGACAAATATCACACTACTTTGATAGTTGCATGACAAGTAAACATCTCCTCCCAACAGGGATCTTGTTTTAGGTAAAAGGGCACAAAGAGCAAAAACTGCTACTCTCATATATATCTAAAAGGAATAGATTAAAGAACTGTATGGAACAGTTTTTCCTTCTCCTAGAGGACTAGAGCTAGACAAGCTCTAACCATTTATTATTCATTTTATCTCAAAGCATATTTTTATTCAAACCACCCTAAAAAGGGAAATGGATTAAAAAGAACACTAGCCTGGGAGTAGAACTTCCTATCTCTCCTATTCTCTGTTATGTTGTGAAGATAAATTATCTCTTTTTCCTCCTATGGTTATATGTCAACATCTTCATCTTTTCAATGGTGGTAGAACGTGCTTTTCAAAATCTTACATAAAGGAAAGAACATTAGGTTTCTAGGTGGAAGGGGTCAGGATTTAAATCCAGATAATCTACTGTCCATTTTATAGGCAACTCTAACAACTCTATAGTTGTTATATAACAACTCTATATAACAACTCTCTAGGCCATAATTTCCTCAACTATAAAATTCATTCTTTAGACTTGATCATCTCAATTCTCTCTTTAAAATCTTTTAAAACTATTACATATTACATCTCTCTTGTAAGTGTTAACTCATGTAAGTTCTGAGGACCTTCAATCTAAATCTCCATTGTCACAGATAAGTAGGATTCCTAGAGTGAAGCAGTTTACATTTCCTGTTCTGTCTTGGGGTATCCCTGAGACTATGTGGGGTGATGTCTGATGTCCTTAGTTCAAGTCCCCACAAGGGGATTTTCCTCTAGGATTATCAGTTAAGATATTTTATTAAGATACTTTATTAAGCTGGTCTTCAGTCATCTTTACAAAGTATAAGGTATACCACAAATGTGGTAATCTTCCATTTTATACTTCTTTTTTCATCTTTTTTCTTGCTTATTTTGTTTCTTCTTTTAAGATTTCACCACCACTCCCATATTTCACAATACTTATACAAAGATTTTATTGTTGGTGTTACTGATTTTGTTACAACACATTTCTCCTCTGATATTCTCAGTGGGATAAAAGTTAATAGTTAATAGCAACATAATATCCCTTCACATCAGGTTCATCTCATATTCAGCCTAATGCAAAGAAAGTAACCTGGTTATACTATGAATTAATGATCTCTGCACTTTGCATGCAACATTTGAGCTTCAAAAAATAAGGTATTCAAAGCATCAATTGGAAAGTCAGGAGGACCTGAGTTCCAACCCAGCCTCAGACATTTAATACTTCCTAGTTGTATGACTGTAGGCAAATCACCCAATTGTTTCAAGAAAAAAAAAGAAAAAAGAAACACAGAAACAAGGTATTAAAATTCAGCATGGATTGTAGATAGAATGTTTGTTTTGGTGCTTCCAACGCCTAAATTCAACTCTTACCTCTGATAACTATATAAGGTTATCACTAAGCTTCTTTAGTCCAAGACTAAAAATTGCAAAGAAAATGTTAGCTTTATTTCTAGAGGGAATTTCCTAATTAGTTATATTTTCATACAAATTAAATCCTAAGCCTTGATAATTATAATATACATTGCAATAAGGAATGTGAAATACTTTGGAAGCCAAAGTAAAATTCTTGCCACCAGTAAATTGCATGTTAGATAGCAATAACAATAACAACATTTATCTAATAACCACTATGTGGTCATTTTGTCTTTATTCAATTTTCATATAACCTTTTTCTATTACCCAGTTTGGTTTGGCCTTTTGAGAAAATGTAAAATAACAAAGTAGTTTTTTTGGTTTTTCCTTCATCATGTTGGTTTAGAAAACCATAGTTTCTTCTCCATAAAGACACAGAACCCCATTATATCAAAGCAACTGCACTGAGTCAACTTCAAAGATAATATTTGGTTGTCAGAATAAGAACAGATAGATTTAAATGGAAGGCAACAGCCAACATATCTCAAAGGTCACAGGGTATCTCCTAGTATCAACCATTCTTTGAATATTAAAGTATACCTTTAATATATTTGTTATTAATGTGTGTATTTATACACAAGACCACTGTTTCAACTAGTTTAACCCATTTATTTTATAGATAAGGAGCCTAAGGTACAGAGGACTGACTTCTTCAAAATTAACCAGGAAAGTGTCTAACTAATAGTTATTTTTTCCCATAATTAAAGTGCAAGTTGTGTAAGTTCCTCATGCCACATAGGTATAATGATTAAGAGATTTCCCAAAAGATAAAGTATGGCTTCTCAAGTGATCATCACCTTCTGTTTTTAGTGAGCAGCAGACAGATAATTAAGAAAAGTAGAGGTAGTGAATCTAAGAGAACAGGTTAGTATTTAGATTTTCCTGCTTTGCCAAAGAGAAGAGACAAAATAATCATTTGAGCTGCTGGCATTTGTTAAGTGCCATCATTCACAATGCTAGTAGGGTAAAGGCTGCATGATCTCAGTTCCTACTAAGTCAGAAATATTAAAATATATATCTCCAGAGATGTGTGTCATCAGGTACTATGTTTGTTATTTTGGTTTTTAGAAGTGTCTCAGAAAGATAATGTCTAAGAAGAATCTGGTTTTATCATTAAGTAGGTACATTACAAGAGATTAATCAGTTGACTTCCCTGGGCCTCAGTTTTTGAAGTATAAAATAAGAGAATTATCTCTGCCTAGGTTGTGATTGTTAAAGAAGCAAACAATACAAATTTTACACAAAGAAGCACACACATATATGTATATACATACATATATATATATACATATGTGTATATATATATACATATGTGTGTATATATATATATATATGTATACAGATTAGTTACATATTTTATGAGTAAACTGTATGGAGAGAGAGAGAGAGAGAGAGAGAGAGAGAGAGAGAGAGAGAGAGAGAGAGAGAGAGAGAGAGAGAATGGATATATTTGCATTTATTCAACCACCTATCAGTTTGTAGATTGTAAAATCCAATTATGGTTCACCAGAAAGCATAAACTAATATGTCTAGTCTCCTCTGCTCAACCTTCTCTGAGAAGTCATTTATTCCAGGAGAGGGGCCACCTGATTCTGCTCAGGTAAGGTGATTTGGGGTAAGTATTCCTCTTTCAATAATACTAATTTAGAAAAGATAACTTTTAGTTTTATCTATACTCATGATCATGATCTATTAAAAGTAATGAAATGATTTTAGTTTGGGTTCTTTTTTGATGTTAACCTTCAAGCCAGCTTTTACACTTTCCTCTTTCTCTCCCATCAAGAAACTTCTTAATTTCTCTATGTTCTGTTATCAGATTGATCTGCATATGTGAGATTGTTGAAATTTCTTCCAACAACTTTAATTTCATTTTTTTCATGTGTGTATATAAACATATACATATATGTACATAAACACATACATCTATCCATATAAGATTAGGCACATATGTGTATTTGTATAAGTACACAAAGATATCCACATTTATCTATTCATATATGTGTGTGTATGTGTGTGCATGCATATAACACATACATATGTATCTCCAAGGACTTTCCAAGCAAGATGCAGCTCCATAAGGAAGGAATATAGCAAATAAAAAGCAAATTTCTTTATCCAAATTGAAAGAAGGTAGAAATCAAAGTTGGTGTATAAATGAGAATTCAGACAATAGAGATTGAATAAGCTCTCCTGGGAAAGCTTATATGAGGAATAAAGGAGAGGAAAGGTTCATCAGAGCTAACATTGAGATTTAAGATAGTAATACTTTCAAATGAAATACAGACATGTTGAGAAATGATAGTTTTAACCCACATATTAACTGAAAGGACAATGCAACAGTTTTTTGGTACAGAAAGAAGTAAAAAATGAATGAAATTGCTTCACTAAAAAGATATGGTTTCAAAATGAAGCAAGTTTTATTACAATAACACATGTGACCAAGTGTCAACTACAATACCATAATCAGTGATTATGAGTCACTAAAGGCTTTGGATAAGGAATGAAAATATCACCCTGGATACCAAATTCATAATTATTGGGAAAATAGCTGGTGTCATTAATATACATTTGGAGTTCTGTGGCATAGAATCACTACTCTATGTTGTGAAGGACTGAATCATCTCCCTCCTAGCTCATTCATTCATTTATTAAGCATTTCATAAGCATGCACAATTTTCAAAGCACATGTTGAAGGTCTTATGTATCCCACAGTGTAAGGGGGAAAGCACTAATAGGACTGAATGTTTTCATGTAAGCAACTTCCCAGAATGTTGAAGAAGATCTACAATTGTGACCCTTTCAATAAGAAATCTTCCCTAGCTGTCTTTTAACAGAGAATCTACAAAAGAGATGGTGGTAGAGCAGAAAGCAAAGAGCAAGAAACCAGACAAATTGTACATAAAATTGATTTTCTGGAGAATAGAACCAAAAAAGCAGAATTTAAGACATTACTTTAGGACTATTGTACAGTCTGATCCTGGGATTACATTAGGATTCATAGACCATTAGTATTACTATTTTCTATTACAGTGGTGGAGGTGTGATAGATTATGGATATATTGAGTTTAAGATGCTAATAAGGCATGCAGGAACTGTCCAGCATGCAGTTGACAATAAGAAAGTTATTCTATTTTCAGACTCATTTTTCATTGCATTTCCTCTTTGAAATCTTGGCAATATCCATAGATATACTCTAGATGAGATACTCTAGATGATCTGAGTATAGGAATATGGTTGTATACATGGTACAGGCATATGAATTAGACCTATGTTTTCTTCGATATAAGGAACTCCCTCATGAGGAAACTCCTTTTATAAATCCATGTTGCCTGTAAGGTAAAATCTCAGATTGTTCCTTCATAGACTGAAAGGGTAAATGACCTACTCAAAATCACATAGTCAATATGAGTTAGAGGTTGGAATTTAAATAAGATTTTCCTGGTTCAGAGGAGAAAAAAGAAAGGAAATAAGCATTTGCTTAGAGCCTGTTTATGTCATTTATTTTGCTAAACACTTTACAAATCTTATTTCATTTGATCTTTATAACTTTGAGTGATGATTTGTAATTATTCCAATTTTAAAATTGAGGAAACTGAGATAAACAAAAATTATTTTATTTGCTCATGGTCACTCAGCTAATAATTATGGCCTTGTTGAACTCCAGTCTTCATAATTCTAGTTATCCACTGTGTCACCTCATTGCCTAGGTAATACTGGCTTTCTATCTGCTATGCCATACTATCTTTATGTAGATGACTGCTAATTTTTTTCTAAGACATTCTTCCCCAGTTTTAGTTTCAAATTTTCATTTGCCTGCTTATTGTATTTTGACATTATCAAAAACTCATTTTACCTAAAACTAAATTCAACAAAAATTAACCCCCAAATCAGTTTTTATTTCTTCCTGAGACAACATCATTATACATTATTTTATGCTTTGAAAGTCAAATCAATTATTAGTACTTTGACCACTGTCTAACTTTGAAATCTGATGGATACAGATGTTTTGAATTCATAAAAACCAATGACCCTTAAAATACCAAACTTATTCACCATTTAGGTACTAGAGCCACAATATAGGCATAATCATTGATATAGAAGTGGCTCACTTTCTCACTATCAGAAGCATGAATTATTACAACTGTGCTACCCCCAGGCAAATAGAAAGAAGAAGCCTGAGAGTGGCAGGCTGCCACATACATATATACCACCAATGATCCTGATCCTTACTCTTAACAGCAATTTTTGTGGTAAGATTGCTCCCATAGAGAAGAGATCATTCATTATCACCAATTGTCAGCTACCTGCCATGTACAAGGCAAGCAAGCCAGACTAACTAAAATAACAAATATCCTGAATGACTTAAGGAAACAAGATATGCTAAGCAAGTCAAGCCATACCCTCTAATTTGATTGCTATCTTTTTCTTGGGCCTGGATGGAGACTGTCAAGGATACTGAACCAGAGAAGCTTGGTGATAGTCATTCTTCCACCCCAACCTACATAACCATCACCCTTAAAAGTACCTACTGTGAATGTAGCCTGGCACCTTCTACTGCAATTGTTACATGCACAGCTATGAAAGACCTAGAGAAGAAAATTATGGAAATAGTTGGTTATATTAGAAACTGATATATCAGTGGATAAGATATTAAATTATCACATTAAAGATAAAGTATTATAATCAAGTGATATGAAAAGGAGGTATCACTTGCTGTGTTGCTGTATACAAACCAGTGTAAGACCTTGATATCTGCCTTATATTTATTATATTTTATACATGTTTTCTTTTCCATTAGAATGTGAGTTCCTTGACTGAAGGAACAGTTTTACCCTTCTATTTATATTTGCAGAATTTAACACACTGCTTTGCACATATTAAATATTTAACAAATGTTTTATTTATTTATTCAGATTCCAAAACTCTATCATCTTTGATTCTTCTTTAAATGGCTGCCAAGTTCTAATCTGGCTCTAAATTTATATTTCTTTGGATTTGATGAAATTCTCTCTTCTACTATACTCACAATCAATAACATGATTTTGTTTTTTTTCTTTATCATGTGTCCTATATTTGTAATACCCCATTTCATTCCCAAGTCTTATTGCTGAGTTATGGACCTTATTTCCTTTTACTTAAATATTGAAAATACATTTTAATTTATTGTTGGACTTCAGGAATCATATCCTTCTAGTCCATCTTTGCAACCTTACCAGATTATCTTTTGAAATGTTACTTTAATCATATCACTCTTCTCTTTTTTTTCATTTTTTATTAAAGCATTTTATTTTCAAAACATATGCAAGGATAATTTTTCAATATTAACTCTTGCAAAATCTTGTGTTCCAAGTTACCTCCTTTTCCCCCCACCCTTTCCCCTAGATGGCAAGAAATCCAATATATGTTAAACATGGTAAAAATATAAATATGTTAAATCCAATATATGCCTACACATATCACTCCTTTCTTAAAAAGAAAAAAAAATCATGCATATTTTTTTAATGTAACAATATCCAACACCTGTAGGTATCAGAAGTGCCTTTAGTCTGTAGCTAACCTATGGTTCCAAATAGTGTTGATAAATTAGGACAAGGAAAGCTTTAAAATCTTTGACATAAAAAAATCTTCCAAAAGAACATTGGTTTTGAACAAAATGTTGTCATTCATCCATAAACATTTATTAATTACCTAGTCTAGTTCTGGGGATTAAAAGAAGCAAAAGAAAATGCTTTCTCTTAGGAAGTTCATGATCTGTAAAAGGAAACAATGAGCAAACAAATTCATAGAGATAAATCATATACAGGATAAGTAGGAAATAATTAACTGGAAACACACTATACTTAAGATAGGTTGAAAAAGCATTCCTGTGGAAGATAAGTTTTAATTGGGTTTAAAGGAAATAAGAAAAAGTAATAGGTAGCAATGGGGAAGAAGAGCATTATAGGTAGGAGATAGGTAGAGAAAATATCAAGAGTTAGAAGAACTTATTTGTGGAAATGTGAGGAGGTCAGTGTCATGAAATCAAAAAGTGCATGGAAACTAGTAAGGTATATGAAGACTGGAAAGACAGAGGGGACTACATTATTAAGGAGTCAATGCAAAATAGAAAAGTTTGCGTATGCTGTTATAGATCACAGGGAGCCATTGGAGCTTGTTGATTATGGGCAAATGGGTTGGCTGAAACTGTACTTTATGAAAATTGTTTTGTTGGCTGAATGAAAAAAGGATTAGAGTGGGAAGAAATCTGAGTCAACAGATCCACCAGCAAGCTACTATGATAGCCCAGACTTGAAGTGATAGGGCCTACTAAAAATATAGTGTATTATGATTTGACATTTATTAAGCTAATGATTTACATCTTTTTTGTTGTTTGTTTATTTGTTTTTTGTCAGGATAAATATATGGACAATCATATTAATCATAATTGAACTCTTGTCTTCTACTTCCCATTGGAAAGATCCTATAGGATCATTGATTCACAACTAGAATAAACATAGGCCACACAGATCACACACTTTACTTGAAAAATAAATTAAGGAAAAAAACAAAAACACTTATTTTAGAAGGCCAACACACAATCCTAAGAACTGAGGACACTGATCTAAAAACAAATACCTATTCTTAAGAAATGTGCATTCTAATTATGGATAGACAACACAAATATGGGATCTGGTGGTGGAATCAGGGTAGGGTGAGGAGAGAGATATTTTGTTCTGGGAAGTCACAGGGAAGATGAATGGAACAAAAAAGCAATTATGTCATACTTCCTTCCCATCGTCAATTGTAGAGTTGATTTGAATCCATTTCTTAGAACAAGAAAGAGAAGAATGGAGTATGTACTGCACCATGGTCGAAAAGCAGAATCCTAGGAAATTGAGATCTGACTTCTAAGATATAGTTTAGAGGGCTGGAGGGACAGCAACTCCTGGAAGAAAAAGGTAGAGTATAAAAAGTCTTAGTTCATGGGAGATATTACCACTGATGGAGTGTAAGTGATTTGCTAAAGATTCACCCAGGCAGCAATTGTGAGAAGCACAATTATATCACTGATTTCTCTAATTCCAAATACTCTTTCCACTGTAGAGTCATAGGGCAGAGGATAAGAGTACCTGGAACTAACTGAAAATTTGTGAAAATGGCAAAAAAAAAATTAAATAGAATCAACTAGAAGGAAAATATAGAAGAATTCACCATCATTTTGTCTTTTTAAAATTTTTTTCTGCACTATAGAATGTGAATTAATCAAGAAACTGATATTTTCCATACATATTCAACTATTAGCACAAATCTAATAACATTGGATTAATATTGAAAGAAAGAGATTTCTATCATGGTCTTCTATAAATAAACAAATGGAATTTCTAACAATTGACAGTGTGATGAATTTATTTAGTATAATCAGCATATTTAGATTATATAGAATTTGAGCCATTCAGAGCTTTTGGAAGCTTGTTTTTTTTTTTGTTTTGTTTTGTTTTGTTTTTTTCTCTGTTTTCACAAATCACTAAAATAAATCCAACTGATTTACCAGCTTCTCAAAAACAGTCTGCCATTTGAAAAAAGAAATAAATCAACAACATCCTCAAAGTTAAATTCCCTGTGTTTCTTTTTTTTTTTTTTTCTCCAAAATAGCCTTTTTTAATAGTGAGAAGTTTATAGGAAAAAAAGTTTCCCTGTAAGGGCAAGATGAAGAGGGAGAGTGACAGGATAAATCTCCTGACTAGATTAGCATCTGACAGAAAATATCTTTACTCCTCAGTTCAACCAAGGAAACAACTTAACCTCTAGCTCTTTAAATTTCATTCTGAGTTCATATTCCATTTGTCACCTTAGGAAGCTGAAGTGTGTTTGCTGACATCTCAAAGGCTCTGAGCGCTCCTTTACTTCAGCAGAAGAGGATGCCTTACAGAACAGTAAAGAAAGTCAAAATCTTGTGGACATCACCTTGACTTTTAGGGCTACAAGTCTATATGTCAAACTAATTCTTGACCTCAGCCACAGAAATGTCTTGTAAGGTTTGGTCTAACTCAGCTGCTTCTACCTAATATGAGCAACAAGGAAAAAGTCATAGGAAAGTCACTGCATTTTCCCCAGATATAAGCATCAGCAAAATATAGATGAATCCTAAATATTCTAATTATTTACAAGGTAAAATCCAGATTTACTCTGGCATTCCAAATTTTGTATAACATGATCTCAACCATCTTTACAATTTTAACTTGTCTTATTATTCTACATGAACTTTCTATCCTCTTATTACTTCATTCATCTTTAGCATCACTGTCACCACACAATTTGATCAACTCCCTTGGAAAACACAACTCTTCATAATATTCCTTTCCATCCTACATGGTCTAAAATAAAATAAAAAAAGGTATCCTCTGTGACACCTTTCTGACCAATTTAACTCACATTTTACTAATCTTAAATATCAATTCATCAATGAATCAAGATATTATATAAAATTAAATTGCT